>NW_015644168.1:340980-363756 GCF_001515625.1 Sinocyclocheilus rhinocerous
AAGAGGAAGAAGACTCATCAGCCGCCGGCTGTCGAGGCTCAGGACAGTTCAGACAATGCGGTGAAAATCAGAGTTAAAAAACTATATAAATACTGTTCAGTTTCTTGCACAGACAGATCGTTTCGTGTCTTAAGACCTCAATGTATCGTCACGAGCCGCAGGCTTTGATTTGGTTTTGTTTGTGTATGTTTTATGACTCTCAAAGCCGTGATTCCCATTCACTTCCATTATATGACTGACAGACTGCAACGGTTTGAGTTAAAAATCTTCGTTTGTGTTCTACTGAAGAAACAAAGTCACCTACATCTGGGATGCCCTGGGGGTAAGCAGATAAACATCAAATTTTCATTTTTGGGTGAACTATCCCTTTAAATCTTACACTAAAAATAAAAGGGGATTTTTGCAGTGATGCCATAAAATAACAGTTCCCAGTTCTTAAAGGAGTCATATGATGCTTTTTTAAAGATCATTATTTTGTGTATTTGGTGTAACAGAATATGCTGACATGCTTTAATGTTCAAAAAACACATTATTTTGTAAATGTAAAGACAGTAAATAATGTAATTAGCTTTACCATCAGTTCAAGCCCGAAAGGGGAACAGAGTCGTGTGACATGCAACTTCAGGGATCTTATCTATGCACAATCAGCTTGTAACACTCCAAAGAGAAAGGAAAACTTGAAATCGCATCATATGACCCCTTTAAAAGAACCATATTTGCTTAGTGTGAAAAACATTTGTATAATCTAATGAACTTTTTTCCACTTTTGAAGAACATTTTGTGCAATGGAAAGATTCCATGGATGTTAAAGGTTCTTCATGGAACCATCAATGCCAATAAAGAACCTTTATTTTTAAGAGTGTATGTTGTTAAATTTTAACATTTTATTGCATTATTTTAGTGTCATGTGCAGGGTTGGGTACCGAAACCCAGTGCCAATATGGCACCCGTACCTATGTAACCAGTATGTACTAGAACCGAATCAGTACGCAGATTTCGGTGCCTCATTTCGGTGCCACTTAAATGCTTGAGCGATCGATTGAAATATTTGTTCTCTGGTTCTCCGAAACGGACGTAAGGATCACCGGCACCGCACGTGAAAAATAATTTCCCGACTGAGAAAATTCACGAATGCACGTCGGAAAGCTCTAATGATACAAATCCAACACATCTTTGTAGTAACGAGAGTGTCCATGTTGTTTTCACATTCCGACTTTAAAGCACAACTCGGGAAATGAGAGCATCCGAGGAGCGCGTGAATGCAGCAATTACACTTGCTCTGATGGCAGCAGGGTGTCATTCATGTTCACAAACTTGAGCGGGATGAGTTATGCACTGAAGGTCGATACGGTCTCTTTAAAGGGATAGTTCACCAAAAAAATGTTTCATTTTGTCATCATTTACTTACTCATGCAATTCTAAATCCGTGTTTTTCATTAATCTTTGAAAGATATTTTAATGAGTGGTTTATGTTTCTCCACTGAAAGTCTGTTCCAACCAAATGCTTCAAAAAGTGCATTCAAGGCATCGTAAAATAAATCAATATGAATTGAGTGGTTTAATCCAAGTCTTCTGAAGAGACACAATTACATATGATAAACAGATTTAATTTAAGCTTTTGTTCATATATCAACAAAGCTCAATGCGTGACACACCAGAATGTATGTGCATTAATCGATGTTTACATGTGAATAAAAACCTAAATCTGTTACACAAAGCAATCAGTTCTCTTCAGATGACTCTAAATAAAATGGTAAATTCATATGGATTATGATTAACAATGCCTTTGTGAATGTATTGAAACATCAAAGTTGGGTGAAGGAGTAGTCCTAGTCATAGATCAGATGCTGACTGTGTGCTTGCTGCAAACTTAAATATTAGTGGTGATGAGAGTGGTGATTAAAGGCAGGAGGCAGTGATTAATACTCAGGGGAGAGTGTTTGTTGTGAGGGAGTGCCGGTGGAGCCTGGTGAATCCGTGACAGTGAATGACATAATGACAGAATTTTAATTTTTGGGCAAACTATCCCTTTAAATTAGTTCACCCAAAAATGAATATTCTGTTATTAATTAATCCCCCTCATGTCCTTCCAAACCTGTAAGGCCTTCGTTCATCTTCAGAACACAAATTAAGATATTTTTGATGAAATCCGAGAGCTTTCTGACCCTGCGTAAACAGAAAGGTAGTAAGGACGTCGTTAAAGTAGTCCATGTGACATCAGTGGTTCAACCTTCATTTTATGACGATACGAGAATACTTTTTGTGCATAAAAAACAAAACAAAAATAACAACTTTATTAAACAATTTCTTCTTTTCCGTGTTATGATGTCACATGGACTATTTTAATGATGTCCTTAGTACATTTCTGGGCCTTGAACGTGTCAATTGCATTGCTGTCTATGGAGGGTCAGAAAGCTCTCAGATTTCAACAAAAATATCTCAACTTGTGTTCCGAAGATGAGCGAAGGTCTTACGGGTTTGGAACGACATGAGGGTGAGTAATTATTGGCAGAATTTTCATTTTTTGGGTGAACTTTCCCTTTAAAAATAAGCAGTACTAATAGTTAGCAGGCACCACTACTAGATATTTTTCATCATGTGACTTGTTTTTTAAACAACCAGTTATTTCACTATATTTGTTTTAGCTTTGACCGTTGTGGACCTTTTGACATGTAAAGTCACTGGATTACGAAATCCTAGCCTATTCTATGGAGCCCAAACACTTCCTTAATTTCCATTTTCTCTGTTTTCCCTTCTTCTTTGCAGCATTTTTGAAAAGGGTAATTCCTCTGTTACAGGACATTGCAGAGCTTATATCGGTAAGTGTGACATGTGATTTTGATTTTAGAGATGTTGTAATATTTGTGCCCATGAACGCTACAGAAGAAAAAACGATTAGTGACGTGACAGACAAGCAAAACAAGTCTTTTAACACATCCAGTGGAATTGTGGAAAGAGACTGCGATGACAGAGTTCTGGCTGTGTTTCTTAGTGCGATGTGAACGGATGGGAAAACATTGTGTTAGAAGGTTTCACACACGAGTGAAGAAGTGGGGGGAGGGCTTGAGTTATGACCCCTTTAATGTTTCTGTTTAATGTTTCTAATCTTCACTCATGTTTCATGCACAGAAATATGTACAAGGATTTGTGTGAAACTGAATTTCTTTGTCACGTTTAACTACATGTACAGTTTTTATAATTTTTTGATCACTTGCACTCTGTGACTTTCCTTTAGGTGCAAAAGTGTCACGTTTTATTAAATTCAAGTCAAGTCACATTTATTTCTATAGCACTTTATACAATACAGATTGTTTCAGAGCAGCTACACAGTAATAAACAGGAAAACAACAGTGTATAATTTCAGTTGTAAAATGTAAAATTAACATGTCAATTTCAGCTGTAAAGCAGCTCTACAGAAGACAACAGTCTCATTATTCAGCTCAATTTAGTTCAGTGTTGTTTCAGGTCAGTTCAATAACAGTGTCAGTGTCTCAAAGTTCATTAGTTTTGAAACTGGTTCAATTCAACTATAAAGCAGGTCTACAGAAGGCAATTGATGCATTATTCAGCTCAAGTCAATTCAATGTTGATTCAATTCAGTTCAATAACAGTGTCAGTTCTTTCTTTTCAAATACTTTGGCTTTGCCACTTGATTAACACTTATACATTAATTAATTTAGCAGACACTTTTTTCCAAAGCGACTTACAAATGAGGAATACCACAAGAAATTCATCTTAAGGAGCATTAAGCAAATAATTGTCATTTTCCTGGACGTCTTAAATTAAGTGAATGTCATCTATTCTACTGTAAGTGAACAGGGAATTGTGACATTGTTATTCAATCAGTTGACCTCTTTGAGACCTCTTACTTTTCACTGGCCTCTGCTGTCAACTGTTACATCACTATTATTCCCAAGAGCTCCGCTAAGTTTAATTAAGCAATAAAATAGGAGAGGCTGTATTACATGGTGAATATTATCACAGTTACACTTCAGCTTGCACATTTTTCATGTTACAGCACATCTTTAAATGCTATTATAAAACCAATTAAAAAATCACCCAAATAGTTCACCCAAAAATGAAATTCTGTTATTAATTACTTCATGCAAAAAAAAGATATCTATAAAGAATTTCAGTCAGGTTTCAGGCCCAATCATAGCACAGAAACTGCACTTGTTAAAATTGCAAATGACTTGCTTCTTGCGTCAGACCAAGGCTGCATCTCATTGCTAGTTTTACTTGACCTTAGTGCTGCGCTCAACGCTATAGATCATGACATACTCATAGATTGATTACAAAACTATACAGGTATTCAAGGGCAGGCTTTAAGATGGTTTAGATCCTACCTTTCCGATCGCTATCACTTTGTCTATTTAAACGGGGAATCATCTCAATTAAATCCAGTAAAGTATGGAGTGCCACAAGGATCTGTCCTAGGCCCTCTGCTATTTTCAATATACATGATGCCCCTTGGTAATATTATAAGAGAATAAGGGATTAGTTTCCATTGTTATGCTGATGATACTCAACTATATGTTTCAACAAGACCAGATGTAACTTCTAAATTATCTAAGCTAACAGTGTGTTAAAAATGTAAAAGACTGGATGACCAATAATTTTCTCCTATTAAATTCGGATAAGACCGAGATATTACTTATTGGACCAAAAGACAGTACTCAGAATCTCGTAGGTTACAATTTGCTTCTAGACAGATGTGCTGTTACTTCCTCTACATTCAGAAATTTGGGTGTTATATTAGACAGCAACTTGTCTTTTGAAAATCATATTTCCCATGTTACAAAAACAGCATTCTTCCATCTTAGAAAAATTGCCAAGTTACGGAACATGTTACCTGTTTCTGATGCAGAAAAGCTAGTTCATGCATTCATGACCTCTAGACTGGACTACTGTAATGCACTGCTAGCTGGTTGTCCTGCATCCTCAATAAACAAGCTACAGGTAGTCCAAAATGCAGCGGCTAGAGTCCTTACCAGGTCAAGAAAATATGATCATATTACCCCAATATTACAATCTCTACACTGGATACCTATTAAGTTCCGTACCAGTTACAAAATATTACTACTTACTTTTAAGGCCCTAAATGGTTTAGCTCCTGCGTACCTAACTAGTCTTCAATCACGCTACAATCCATCCCGCTCCCTAAGGTTGCAAAACTCTGGACTCTTGGTAGTTCCTAGATTAGCAAAGTCTACTAAAGGAGGTAGAGCTTTTTCACATTTGGATGAATGTGAACTCCCAAACCCTGGAATAGCCTTCCTGATAACGTTCGGTGTTCAGACACACTCTCTCTGTTTAAATCTAGATTAAAGACACATCTCTTTAGCCAAGCATTCACATAATGTATCTCATAACCTTGTACTTCAGTTACATCTGATCAAATGCACATTTTCATTCTTTCGCTTGGGTTGAACACATTATATTTGTTTGGTTGAAACAGCAGCTACGCTCATTTTTCTCTATTTCCTTCTCTGTTTCCTAACTGGGAATTACACAAGCTTCAGTCTGGATCCAGCCCTTACAAAGACCTGAGATGACCGAACACCTGAGAAGAGATGATGCCAACCCCTCAGAAGACCTCAGATGATGCCAACCCTCAGACAACATACAAAACTACCAAATTTTGCTATAAGTTTGATCGCAACATAATCATTGCTGTTAATAGTGTTCACCGTCTGTTTGATTACATGACATTAACGAACTGCTTGATTTTTACCATACATTCCTGCCATATGGACATCAACTTGAGATAGTCACCACTGATAAGCTATTACTAAATATAATGTAGAAACTTAAATTTTCTGTAAAGCTGCTTTGCAACGATTTGCATCGTGAAAAGTGCTATACAAATAAACTTGAATTGAATTGAATTACTCAGCCTCATGTCGTTTCAAACCCCATAAGACCTTCGTTCATCTTCAGAACACAAATTGGGATATTTTTGATGAAATCCAAGAGCTTTCTGACCCTGCATATACAGCAACGCAACTGACACGTTCAAGGCCCAGAAAGGTAGTAAGGACATTGTTAAAATAGTCCATGTGACATCAGTGGTTCAACCATAATATCATGAAGCTACGAGAATACTTTTTGTGCGCAATGAAAACAAAAATAATGACTTCATACAATGATTTCTTCTCTTCCATGTCAGTCGACGCGCATTCATGACAGTACCACGCATCAGCAGCACCACACGCATGCGTCGTGTTACAGTTGAACCACTAATGTCACATGGACTACTTTAACGATGTCCTTACTACCTTTTTGGGCCTTGAACATGTCAGTTGCGTTGCTGCAGGGTCAGAAAGCTCTCGGATTCCATCAAAAATATATTAATTAGTGTTCCGAAGATGAAGGTCTTACAGGTTCGGAACGACATGCGGGTGAGTTATTAATTACAGAATTTTCATTTTTGGGTGAACTAACCCTGTACCTTGATTCATAATGTTATATTATTAAAGGGTTAGTTCATCCAAAAATGAAAATTAGTCCATGTTTTACTCACCCCATCCTAGGTGTATATGACTTTCTTCTTTCAGATGAATCAGTCAGTCGAAGTTATATTAAAAATGGTCCTGGCTCTTTCAAGCTTTATAATGGCATGGGCAGGTGTTTTTATTCAACAGTCCAAACGTAGTCAAATGAAGCGCATCCATCCATATTAAAATACGCATCACACGGCTCTGGGGGGGTGGGATGTCAATAAAGGCCTCCTGTAGCGAATTGATGCGTTCTTGTAAAAAAAAAAATCCATATTTAAAACGATATAAACAGTTTTGTGTAACTTACGCTAACTGTCGTACGCGTGTTCATGAGAGACTGCCTTTCCGGCGGATGACGTAGGACGTAGGCGCAGCGCATGCGTGTGTGAGTCTCGCGAAAACCAAAGTTTGTTTACAGAAGCAAAGGAAGTAAAGTTTCCTTACTTTACCAAAGGTTTGTTCTTCTGATTCGTGACTGGTGTTTTGTTTTGTTCTCTCTCCGTCACGCTTCCGTGCTCGTCACTAATCACCGGCGCTTACGCTACGCATATGCTTCCGCCTACGACAGTTAGCAGAAGTGAGAAAAAGGTGTTTATATCGTTTTAAATATGGATTTTTGTCTTACAAAAACTTATTGATTTGCTACAGGAGGCCTTTATTCACCCCCCGGAGTCGTGTGATGCTCGTTTTAATATGGATGTGCGTGTTTTATTTGACTACTTTTGGACTGTTGAACAAAAACACCTGCCCATGCCATTATAAAGCTTGAAAGAGCCAGGACAATTTTTAATATAACTCCAATTGGATTCAACTGAAAGAAGAAAGTCATATACACCTAGGATGCCTTGAGGGTGAGTAAAACATGGACAAATATTCATTTTTGGGTGAACTAACCCTTTGAGCCGATTCAAAAGTGCCATATTTATTCCCTGAGAAATGAAAACAGAAGTTAATCGTAGGCCTCTGAGTGCTTTTGAGTAAAGTCACATTTATTTACCTCTTTATACAATACACATGGTTTCAAAGCAGCTTCACAGTAATAAATGAGAAAATAAGAGTTGCAAAGTTAAATGATTATGAAATGACTGCACTTTTAGCTGTAAAGCAGTTCTACAAAAGACAATTCTCATTTTTCAGCTCAATTTAGTTCAGTGTTGATTCAATTTAGTTCAATGACTGTCAGTGTTTCCAAGTTCCAAGTTCATCAGTTATTAAATGAATTCAATTTAGCTAAAGCAGCTCTAAGGCAATAGTATCATTAATCAGCTCAATTTAGTAGATATGATAGGCCTACAGTTCAGTGACAGTCTCGATGTTGCAAAGTTACCCAATTATGAAAAGAAAAATCAGCATAAGTTCAGTTCGGAAACACCCTGGATGGATGGCCAGTTCATCACATTGTAACTTTAATAAGGTTGCTGAATTGCTGAATGAATTGTATACAAATGCAATGTGAAATCTGGTTTCTGGTCTTCAGTGAGGAATTCCCCCAGTATATTTGGCTGTTATAAAGCAGATGATGCATGGATTGAGGAATCGGCTCTGCTGGACTCTGTCTCACTCACACACAACCTCCAGAGTTCTCAGCAAGCAGAGGTCAGAGATGTTATTTACATTTTCAGACCAGCACTCCAGATGTCCATGGGTGAAGAGGTAAAGAAGGGGTGATGGCTACTGGACTGACCCTTCTTCAAAAGACCACCACCATCATCATCATCATCATCATCACTTTATGTCACTCTTCATTTGGACTGAACCTAAGCCCAGAACAAATTGAGACATATCCTGAGTAATTGGTTCCAGGAGACTGTGGAGTGTTCCAGCTGGAGATCAGGACCTGTGAGACTGACTAGCTGCAACTGAAAAAAAAAAACTGTTATGTTAAAGCCGGTGTGAAAAGGAAGTTGAGATAGTCTTTTCTTCCCTATTGTGACATATATCCGAGTGAAACGGTTTATTGAACAAGAAAAAAAGTAGGCCCTTGTGCTGGTGAACACATCATCAGAGAAGAGATGTCTTTGCAAGAGGGAGGGGAGGTTATTTTGATTAAAGCTAACGAGGGCACATGAATTAAAAAACGTTTAATTCTGTCCGTTTTGATTTAATTGTGGTTTTAAAGCAACTATATGTACTTTTGAGTATCTTTGCGACGTTGGAGCCCCCTACAGTTAAGCGAGTGGAATTAATTTCATAATTCCAGTGGATCTCTACACGCGCATTTGTTGCTGCCGTAAAGCAATCTGTCCTTTTCGCGGAATTTCGTACCAGTTCGCCAAACCTACATACTTCCAGAACACACATTTGAGGGAAGTAGTGATGGGAGAAACGAACCTTGTCAAAGCTTCGAATCAACTGAACCAATTGCTTCGCAAAACGATTCACAGTTTCGAAGCGCTCCAAACATTGTGTAAATTCAACAAAAACTCGGACTAAAACATGCTTAAAAACAGCTTTTAAAAACCCATTGCAAATGTTTTATTTAAAGTATAATACATTAAATGCTATAAAATAATAAAATACCATAAAATGTGAAGTGTCTGTATAATATGTGCATACATCAACAAATTGATGAAACTGATCCGAGATCAGGTAAAAACCATAGACGCTGGTTCAGTAGTTCGCCGCTGGGGGGCTACTTCAGTAGTACTTCAGTAGTTCGCCCCCCCCAACGATGAACCATTGAAATTTCGAAACGTTTTGAAACAGTTTACTGAAATCACGGGACTTTGGCAGTTTGATACGCGCTCCGAACCACTGTTTTAAAACAAATGATTCACAAAAGTTTCGAAGCTTCACGAAGCAGTGCTTCGAAAGCACCCATCACTAGAGGGAAGTGTGTGAAAGTAACAACAGCAATGCACCTAATTAGAAATCAGTGTACCACCAGAATGACTTTGAAACTGATATTTCAAGGTTAAGAAACATACAGTTGCTGTATGAATGTGACTACTTTTTTTTGAATGACCATGAATGTGACTTTTTTTTTTTTTTTTTTTTACAACCACTTAGCTTTTTCAAATCATGCCCTCAAATTGTTTTCACATACCAAGTTTCGTACCATTCCGGTAAAGCTACGATTTTAAAAAATTCAAAATGTTAAATTCTCCAGTCAGAAGTGACCAAAGACCGCAGAAGGGTTAAATGTTTAGATGTCATATTAGAGTCAGCATCAAGTTTTTACTAACAAAATTAAAAATTCCCCTTTTGCCTTTCATTCACATGTTTTTTCAAACAGGCAACAGACGGTGCTGGTATTTCACAAAAGTGTTGCCCAATCCCAATGCACATCCATCAGCTTAATTGAATCTTCACTCTGACAGCACAAATCCCTAAGATAGCACTCATTTATACTTCCCCACAGAGAACACAGTGTCAACACTTCAGTTGGAGACCCTTATCTGTATTAATTTCAGTACACTCTAAACATATAATGCACTTACATTTGAGATCCAAAGGAAAGGCAAATGGTGAAACGAGTGTGCTTATTATACATACTTATTAAATAAATGTTCAAAAAGGGTGTTTTCACAGCGTTGCCATAGAATAACCATTTTGAATATGGATGAATAGCTCTTAAAAGAACAATGTTTTTTTTTTTTTTTTTTCAACTATAAAGAACATTTTGTGCAATGGATGTTTCCATGGATTTGAAAGGTTCTTCATGGAACCGTCAATGCCAATAAAAAACCTTTATTTTTTAAAAGTGTCACTTTTAAAACTTTAATAAAATAAACATTTGAGTGAAAATTAAGTCTTTTAATAAAGTAAGTTCTCTGAGGAACATCATTTACACAATTAGGTTTCATGCTAACTAAACAACAAACAAACACCCACACACTCATATTCATGCACACACGTCCAGGCATTAGTCAGAAGAGGACTGAAAGTACTGTTCAAGTAAAAGATGAGTAAGGTAAAGAAGAAGTGACTTTTTTCACAACCCCGAGCTCTGACTCCTCCTCTGGAGATGGTGGGGTGGTTTTTAGAGCTGACAGACCCAGACAAATGTACAAGAGTGAAGTTACTCCTGCTCAAACTCTCCCATGCGTTTCTCCAAACACGCTTTCCATCTCAGAAGCAGATAAACGTGCATTCCGCTGGACTGCTAGGACCTCTTCGAGCTCTTTTCTTTGAGATTTAGATTTTTCCTGTAGCTTTGAGCGCAGGTTCTTCTTGAAATCTAGTCTGCAGATATTCAAGGGTGTTGCAACAAAGAAAATCCTCCTAAATGCTGACAGAGACTTGTGGCCTGATGGGATCGGATGTCAGAGACCTGAGCGCCCTGCTTCCAGCGGTCCCGAACGCAAACTGTTCCCTGCCTGTCGGCGGAGCTCCGCAGTGGGGACCGATGCTGGACTTTCACCCTGCCTCCCCGTATGGATCTCTTCCCTCCCACTCCTTCATCAAACAGGAGCCGGGCTGGGGGCCCGCAGACCCTCACGAGGATCCGCACTGCGGTTTGGGGGCCTTCACCGTGCACTTCTCGGGGCAGCTCATGGGGATGCACGGGGCGTTTGCTGATTCTCCGTCCAGCCAGAGCAGGATGTTCTCCAGCGGGCCTTATCTGCCAGGCTGCATGGACAGCCCTCCTGCCCCGCGCACCCAGGGTGAGACAGCCGACCATCCCGCTCGTGCCTCACAGTCTCTCTGTTATGAACCACAAAATCTTTTTCTCCGTTTGTCTCTGCTGTCATAAAGAACACCAAACTTCAGAGTTGACACGAGATGTTTGAGGTTTTGCATTAAGCTGGTGTGTGATTGTAAAGTTACGGAGCTGTTGATGCCAAATTATTTATAGAGGATCTCTTGTCATTCTCAAATGATTACTTCTGAAAAGTGCATTAATTATGCATTTGAATTAAATAGTAATGTTATACTTATTTAAAAAAATTATTTTTATATTTTATTATAAATATAATAATAATACTACATGTAATTATACATTAAATGAAATTATACAAATTATAATTATTTTAATTCTTAAGTTATTTTTAATCATATGTTATATATAAAATAACCACCATATTCACAGTTAAACATGGATTTATTATTAAATGACTTGCAGAGTACATCAGTAGTTTACTTGATTAAATAGATAGACGATAAAAAAGATTCACATAGACATATAGAAGTGAAATATCCTTGAATATGATTCATAGTATCTGATAACCAAGGAAAATCAAATACTTTTTGATTTGAATGTGAAAAATACAGCCGACTATTCTGCCAACATATATATATTTGTCCATTGTGCTCACTTTGAGATGCTTTAATGAAATGGAATTCTGCATAAAGGTTTTTATATCTGCTGCGTCAGCTTTGATAGACGTCCTGGAACTTGAAGGTGCACTTCTGACCTCTTTAAAACATTTGGGAAACCAGAATATTGATGCTCTGACTGCTGATGTTCTAAACAAAACTAGATTCAAATGTTTCTTAAAGGATTAAAGCAGTATTTTCCATTAAACCAACCAACCAACCAAATAAATATAGCAAACTTTCTGGAGATAATGTGTTTATTAAAAAATGGTCTTAAAGTTTAGAGCATGAAATGCCATTTTCCTGTAATGTTATAGCTCAATGGCTCATTAAGATTGGACTTTATTGCACATGCAAAATAAGTCTCACGCGGTGTCTCTCTCTGCAATCTAGCATTCCCGTTTTCTTTGTGTTGATGATTTACAGCACTGTGAACATCCTCAAGAGCTTCTCTCCTTTAAATCTGAGAGCTCACAACACAAATGTCTGATGTTAGTGTGCTTAGATGCGCAGTACAGTACAAAGATTTCCATATCGACTTCTGCAATTTATCATTAGATTAACTTTAGGAAAAGTCACAGCGACAACTTGATTCATTGCATGAGCTTATTGGTCTCAAGCGGGTTTACGCACCAGATTAATTATAAGTCTGTTGGAGAGAGATGTATATTTAATGCATTTTTTCCAGGAGTATTAGTGAAACCTTTTCTATGTTTATATTAGGTCATTTTCAAATGATTTGACTTGCATTAGAACATTTTTAGCACTTGTAAACAAAGAACAATGCACAATTCTTCAACAGGAAGAATAGAGTCAGCTGAGATGCATTCAGTGAGAAAAGGTGGATTTCACTGAGAACAAAATCACTCATTCGTTCTCTGTTTTTCTTTGTTTCTTTCTCTCAGGTTATGGTACAGGAGCATTAGATGGAGCTCCCAATTACGGACACACACCTGCTCACCACACTCCACCATTCCCCATCAATACCTTCAAACATGAGGACCCCATGTCCCCCCAAAGCACCATGGGTAAGGAAAATATATTCTCAGTGTGGCATATAAAGCAGTAAATGCCTTTGAATAAATGATGATGCAAAAGTTAACCATTTGCAGGTTGATTTCCATGTACAGTGTAAATACAGTTTGTTTGAGCATCCTGACCAGTCTGACACAGCAACACAGATTCAGCCAATGGGGTGAGCCTGTAGGCGGAGCTACGAATATCACGCACTTCACCTTTAAATTCTTTGCACTCCCTTGTGAAAAAGAAGTGTGCTGAATTGTATTGATTGTGCACTTCTAGTGTACTTCAAATCTTACAAGTATAAAAAAAAAAAACTGTACTTGATGATAATATATTATTAATTAAAGGGGTCAGGGGCCTCAGCAAACTTCCAAGGAGTTTCCAAGATGACTTAAAATTATTTAAAATAAACAGGCTTTAAATGGGTCATTGAATGCATTTTCAGATCTATTATGTTTCTAGAGGTTAGCTTATAAAGTTTTTTGCATCAAAAAAAAAAAAAAAGTTCAAATATTTGTAAGGATGATAATTTTCTATCCTCATTTTCACTCTCTGTCATGAACACACATTTCAAGGGGTGTTGCCTCTTTCAGAGAGGCAAGTGAACTTGCAGTATGTTTTTATTGTAGAGTAGCCTCTAAATATGAAGGACATTTTGATTTTCAGTTTCATGGCTCCTTTAATATAGTCTGTTATGTTTTAAATATTAGAACTGCATGGCCATGGTATACTAAAGCAATAAGCCCCAAGAAGCCGTGGTTTACAGTGAATTTATAACAGCTAAGGGGTGTTGTTAGGCACAACGCTGTTATAAATTCACTGTAAACCATGGCTTCACTGGGTTTATTGCTTTTATAAAACGGTTATTCCATATACGTAGTAAGGTTTCACAAAATAAAACAGAGCAAATAAAGTGTAATGATATTAATAAAAACATTATTCTTCCACCAAACAATGTAGTTCCTCAGAATCAGTTGTGGTTGCAACAAAGTGGTTGCCGAATAATTTACAACAGCTTAGAACGTGGCTCAGCCAATCAGAATCAAGGACCGGTGTCCTGACATTTTATCCTACCTGTCAGATTGTCCTACCAGGGCTAACTGCGCATGCGCACATCAATATGGCGTCCTTTTTCTCATGCTGAACAACAATATTTAATGTATCTGCATTACTCTAATTTATTCATGCAGCAGCAGCAGCAGCATATCTTACATGCTCACAATCGGTCTATTTATTGGCAGTAAAAAGTCCATACTGGCTCATCAGAGCAGCATAGCAGATCTAGTCTCCCAAAGCCCAGTCCATTAACATGCTAAAACTATTCAGATAGTTGTTGATATTTGGTTGAAATAATTGTTAAATTGTTACACAGCGTGTATTTTGTAATGCTTATTCCAGTGCAATGCTTTTCCCCATAGATCTCCATTGTATGTGTCACACTAAATACCGTTTTTACGGTTTATTTTCCGTGTAATTAACAGCACGTCATATATGCTGTTGATAGAGCTGAACTTGTATTGAACTCGGAACGTTTTTTAAAAAGGCGCATTAATTAGTGTAAGAAGTAAAATATGTATATTGCTGATTTGTGACTTCGCTGTGGCACAGCCCCCTCTGGTTTCTGAGTGACTGAATTGAGTGTCAGTGAGGCCCAGTCTGGATGGCTCAGATAAATCCTGAGTAAGTCTGCAGTGAGTCTTGCTGTCTGCACAGAGGTTAAGAACTGCACAGCAGCTCTCAGCAGGCCAAAATACACTCACAGTGATCTACTGCCCGTTTCCTCCAAATTCCTCTTCCCTTCTCTGCCTGGCCCTCCCCAGAGACATGAGAGGACAGAGAGAAAGAGTTATGTATTCAAAAAATGAACTTTATTATGAGGCGAGGAAACCAGAATATCAGCATATAACAATTTACACTACCATTCAAAATTATAGTTTTCAAAAGTTTTTGAAATATTATTTTCATTTAAAATAAATATTTTAATTTGAATATATTTTCAAATGCAATTTATTCCTGTGATGCAAAGCTGAATTTTCAGCATCATTACTCCAGTCTTCAGTGTCACATGATCCTTCAGAAATCATCCTAATATGCTAATTTGCTGCTCAGGAAACATTTCTGATTATTATCAGTGTTGAAAACAGTTGTACTGCTTAATATTTTTGTGAAAATGATTATATATATTTTGTGGAAACAATGATATATAAGTTAAGAAGAACAGCATTTTTTGAAATAAATTGTTTTGTTACACTATATATCTTTACTGTCACTTTTGATCAATTGAATGCATCTCTGCTAAATAAAAGTATCAATTTCTTTCAAAAGAAATTTTTGAAAGGCAGCATACATTTCAAGTGTACATCACACGACTTTTAATATAGCACATACATTGTATGGACCAACAATAAATTAATGACGATATTCATTTTAGGATCAAATATTCCTTAAAAGAAAGGTGAAGAAGAAGATGCAGTTAAAGAGAAATGTAGCTTTTCATCAGTGACACAGGAATTAGTGTGCATTCTTCGAATACTGCTCTCATGTTGTTTAGAGAAAAGGAGATCACAGAACCCGAAATAAGGCATCCAGTTTTGATAAGACGTGATCGCAGCATCCCCGCTATTGCCCTTGCTGTCTGGAGCTCCGAGTGCTTTTGGAAACCATCACAAGAAAATACACTCACTCAAACAAACTCACTCGCTTGCATCAGCCTGGTTCTGTTGCAGTGTGTTCCGGTGACCTCACAAACCTCCATTTCTTGCCAATAAAGTAAGATTAGAGGGGAGCGAAAAGGGAAATTCCACCTTATTTTCACCAGTGTTTGGCCTAGAAACGGTCTCTTGCATTTTGAAACACTTTATTTACAATTTATTGGAAAGCAATATGGCAACCAATCATAAAGTAATAATGAAACACCACCACCAACTACTTTATTTTCTGATAATTATTATATTATATTATATTATATTATATTATATTATATTATTATTTAACTATAAATAATTAGAATAATAATTTTTATGGCTGTCTGAATTTTCAAATGTTAAACAATCTCTGAGACATTGAAAACACAGATCTTGAGCTTATTTTGATTGTGATTATGTCAAGTTGCACAGAATTTGTACTTTCATTGTGGATGTAAAACTACTTGTCGCCGGAAACTTCTGAAGACGTCAAACAAATCAGTTTGTCTTCCACAGAAGAAAGACAGACATGAGGCAGATTAAATGATGACAGAATTTTCCTCTCTGGGTGATAAAATTGTTCAAGACAAAGAACTATCTCCTTTCCTTTCCTTTCCTTTTTGACTGTTTTTGCTTCCTTTCCTTTCCTCTTTGACTGTTCCCATGTTTTTGCTTCCTTTCCTTTCCTTTCCTTACAAAACTTTCCTGTCTTTAAGAAGGACAGAAAGACAGCCCATATTATTTTTACACCCCCTCACCTCTCTTCTCATCTTCTTCTCATCTTCTTCTCGTCTTCTCTGCCCTATTCTAATTAGTGTGTGATTTGAAGGAAGGCCTCACAGTCCTCTGATGTGACACAGCACTTTGAAACAAAAGTACAGAGTGAAGTAGGAGCATGAATTATGCTGTGGTGACAGCAGAGGAGATAGGAATGGATCCTGCTCAGTCAACCAGTCCAACCCAGATAGAGTGTCTGACCTTGGATGTGTTGAAGGGGCAGTCCAGGGTAGCATGTTTTTGTGTGTGAGAGAAAGACAGAGAGATGTTGAAACGAAGAGATGTAGACTAGCTGAGGGGCAGGGGGGAAGTCCCAAAGCATTTTGCCAATTTAGTGTTGTTTTTTAGTGATTGAGTGAATGTGTGCTTGTCTATAGACAGATGAGTAGGTGACTGGGACGCTGGACAGAATATTTATGCCGGCTGTCCAGATAAAAGATTTGGTATCCACCTTCCTCACCCCAATGCCATGACAACAGGGTGTTTATCTACTGAACGGATGAATGGTTGGGCTGTGGGAGGACTGGAGCAGCAATGGCTGATTGTGTAGTTTGAGATGTGAAGTGAGTCGGACAAAGAAAAAGCTTTATAGGTCTTCAGCTCTTCATCCGTTACTGCCCACACTACAAATCCCCTTCCAGACTAACAGTCCCCCCTTGCTATCATTTATGACAGTTGAGGCTGTTTTACACAGTTATTTTTAGATATAACAACATCCTTTTGTTAATAAGGAGGAAAAGCTGATTCATATATAGCAGAGCTATGAAGACATGTCCAAATCTGTCTTTTCTGAGAATCTTATATAGGTTATAGGGTCATATTTACATTGCACTAGATAATATGTCAGCTCTGTTTGAGAAGTCTCTCTGTGAGCGGTTTTGTTTTATCTGCCAGTTATGAATAACTGCAGTTATGTGTAACTACTCTCTGTCTTTGTGTCCAGTCACAGTGGTGGTTATGAGGCCGAAGCGTCTGCAGGAGCTCCGCTGGTGTACAACTGCAGCACTCAGTATCACATACACACACATGGTGTGTTCAGAGGAGTACAGGTGGGTACACACACTCAAACACAGCGACAAACTCATACACATATCCATTTTACCTGTGCACACACAGACTGGATTCTCACTATAATATAACCACAAAGTGCGTTGTAATTAAAGGGATCGTTCACCCAGAAATGAAAATTCTGTAATTAATAACTCATCCCCATGTCGTTCTAAACCCGTAAGATCTTCGTTCATCTTCGGAACACAATTGAAGATATTTTTGATGAAATCTGAGAGCTTTCTGACCCTGTAGGAGAAGCCACAGAATATAATAATTTCCATATATAATAAATTAACTGTGCCTCAGAGCGAGCAGACGAAACACAAAAAAAGCGGTCATTGCTTTCGGAGGTGGATACAGTTCTGTGAGACGATTATACAGAAATACTTTGACGACAGACTTTGCTCAGGTATTTAAGAATAACCATAACAACATTTCAGATGCTGTCCCATCGCACAAAGTCACTTGAACCCTTTTCACACAAGTTAAAAACCACCTCAAGTGAGCATAAAAACTTTTTTGCGAATTAAAAGGATTTATTTTTTTTCCGAAATTTGTCATTTTCATCACTTCAAAATGTGCATAAAAATACAGTGATGGAAACATAGCTACTGCTTCAGTCTGTAGTGTTTGTATGGCCTGAATCAACATCCATCAGAGCTTGAGAAAGCTGATACTGTCCAGAGAATAGTGTGCACGTATGTATGTTTATAACTTTAGTTTAAAGCTTTCCTCTAAAGGCTTTTAAAAGCTAAATTGATATTTAACAGGCCACAAGATAAGAGGGTTTGTTCAGATGCAGAACTCATCTGGGGTTTGGTAACGCAGAAGTTAAAACAAACAGAGGCTCAGAAGTGCAGAAGAATTGGCAAATAGAGTTTGTTGATTGCCAATTATCCTGTTTTTATTTTTCTTTCTCCAGGATGTGCGGAGAGTACCAGGCATCGCTCCCTCCATTAAATCATCAGAGAGCAGTGAGAAACGGCCTTTCATGTGTTCTTACCCCGGCTGCAGTAAGAGATACTTCAAACTGTCCCACCTGCAGATGCACGGCAGGAAACACACAGGTGAGACATATGTGGACGTTACAAAAAAACAAAAAAAGTTTCCAGTTTCATTTTGGGGTCACAAACAATCCAAACTGCTTTTATAGTCTAGATTGAGATTTTTTTCTCTCTTAAAAAGCAGCAGGTAAGATTTACAGTGTTATGCAACATGCATAACAAAGTCATAAATCATGGGGGGATCTATTTTTTCAGACCTCCAATAAGAGAAGTTAATGGCAGGGAATTAAATTAGAACATGTGAAAATGTCTCCATCACTCAGAAACATAAATTCATGAGATCAGGTCCCTGGACATTTGAATTCCAGCACTCAGGAATGTCTGACTTTATTCTAGTGACAGAGTGAGTCTGATAACAACCATTATTCACAACCATGAATCAACACACACACACACACACACACACACACACACACGTTTACTCACACACACACGCACGCAGGCACACACACTCCTCGAAAAGTAAACATGGGGTCACTTAGGTGGCAAAGGTTTTGTACTGTCTCATCTAATCAAAGAAAGAAAAGCCACACCCTGAAGAAGACACTTTACAGTAAACATGAGTCAGTGCAGGACTATTATTATTACTTGGAAAACATTAGAAAAATGGGTAATAGCTTCAAGTGGCATTAAGGTTTACACAAAGTTACATTAATGTTTCATTTGTTAACATTAGGTAGCTATATAATACTGAATATAATGAAAATACTTCTAAAGCATTTGTGAATCTTAAGTTATTGTTAATTTCAACATTTACTAATACATTATTACAATTTTGTAAAAAAGTAATATTATTAAATAGACCTGAGCATACTAATGATAACAAAGATGAATAAATTCTGTAACAAATGCATAGCTTGTTGTGAGTTAAAGTTAATTAGAAGACAGAAACTGCATTGTAAATCAAGCGTCTGTTAAATGAATAAATGTAAATGTTCATTGCTGGAAATCTGATATAAAATTAATTAGATTTTTATGACAGAAAACCATGGTGGCCGTAGTCTCGGTTACAATATTACAGTAAAACGGATCAATATGGGATCTGTGTAAGAGGCTGTTGGAGTCTTCCAGTCTTTTTTAATTTCTTTTGAACACACTTGTGTTAATACCAGTTTACCTCTGGAGTATATCTCTATTTTGGTGGAAATAATGTTACCATAGTAAATTATTTGTAAGGGCCTCCTCTCAGTTGCACAAGAATCACCAGAATTACTAAGAAACATCTGGAGTGAGTAATCTGTGACCTCATGGCATGTACAGTTTTACAGATAAATCCATGATTTATGACACTCAGAGCATAACAACAAAATAAATGCTCAATTTAAACTGCGCCCCCTTGTGGAGGCTTCATGTTAATGGCTACTGGTTAATGGCAGAGACTACAGTCGTGTTCACATATTGTGATTTTCTGTCACACACAGGTGAGAAGCCCTACCAATGTGACTACACAGACTGCGGCCGCAGGTTTTCCAGATCTGACCAACTCAAGAGACACCAGCGCAGACACACAGGTTAGACATGTCTCTCTTCAAAACACTCCAGGACAGAAATATAGCAGTTATGGGGCTTTGAGGTCATTAATATTCTACACTCATAACAGTAAAGGTTCTTTATTCTTTTTTTGGAAACTAAAAATGGCTCTTCTACAGTATGACATCACTGCAAAAAAAAAATCCTTTTGGAACCTTTAATTTTTAAGTAGGCTATAGTTCACTCTTAAACGTTATATACACTATAAGCACTTAGCATTAAAAGCTTTCAGAATGTAAAACTTTCTCTTCTGGAAAAACAGACCAAAAATCAGTGTTGCCTACTAATTTTCAGGGGAAGTTGCTAAAGGAAGGTCGATTTGTTGCTAAAAGTTGCTAAATGACGTTGTGATGTCACTGCGCAATGACGTCATTACGTAACACGACACGAAATTGTGTCACTACATCAAATCGCAGCAAAAAATAAAAAGTTTTTTTTTACATATTTTAATTTTTATATGTTAATTTAGATTTGTTCGTAAAATAATATAATTACATAATGTAATTTTAAAATATAAATAACTATTTTTACATACAACATTGAATTATTGAACACTCACATTTTTGAATGATTACAAGTTTTTTATTAGCTAGTAAACTAGTAAAACTACACATTCTGAACAATTATAGTTTTAAGCAGTGTGTTAGTAGTCAGTATGCTACACTCTAAGAAAAGATTTCACAGGTTTTGTACCTGCATTTTAAATTACGCATTGTATTTAGTGTTTTCGGTTAAAGGGTTACAATGGATAATGGATAACGGATAATGTCCTGGAAAATTACTAGTACCTTTGCCATTTTTCTAGATATTTTTCTTACAGTGTACTAACTGATCAACAAGTCTCATCTAATCAAAGAAAGAAAAGCCACACCCTGAAGAAGACACTTTACAGTAAACATGAGTCAGTGCAGGACTATTATTATTACTTTAGGTATTAACATTAGGTAGCTATATACTACTGAATATAATGAAAATACTTCTAAAGCATTTGTGAATCTTAGTTATTGTTCATTTCAACATTTACTAATACATTATTACAATTTTGTAAAAAAGAAATATTATTAAATGGACCTGAGCATACTAATGATAACAAAGATGAATAAATTCTATAACAAATGCATAGCTTGTTGTGAGTTAAAGTTAATTAGAAGACAGAAACTGCATTGTAAATCAAGCGTCTGTTAAATGAATAAATGTAAATGTTCATTGCTGGAAATTTGATATAAAATTAATATGGGATCTGCTGTTGGAGTCTTCCAGTCTTTTTTAATTTCTTTTGAACACACTTGTGTTAATACCAGTAATACCAGTTAGTATATCTCTATTTTGGTGGAAATAATGTTACCATAGTAAATTATTTGTAAGGGCCTCCTCTCAGTTGCACAAGAATCACCAGAATTACTAAGAAACATCTGGAGTGAGTAATCTGTGACCTCATGGCATGTACAGTTTTACAGATAAATCCATGATTTATGACACTCAGAGCATAACAACAAAATAAATGCTCAATTTAAACTGCGCCCCCTTGTGGAGGCTTCATGTTAATGGCTACTGGTTAATGGCAGAGACTACAGTCGTGTTCACATATTGTGATTTTCTGTCACACACAGGTGAGAAGCCCTACCAATGTGACTACACAGACTGCGGCCGCAGGTTTTCCAGATCTGACCAACTCAAGAGACACCAGCGCAGACACACAGGTTAGACATGTCTCTCTTCAAAACACTCCAGGACAGAAATATAGCAGTTATGGGGCTTTGAGGTCATTAATATTCTACACTCATAACAGTAAAGGTTCTTTATTCTTTTTTTGGAAACTAAAAATGGCTCTTCTACAGTATGACATCACTGCAAAAAAAAAATCCTTTTGGAACCTTTAATTTTTAAGTAGGCTATAGTTCACTCTTAAACGTTATATACACTATAAGCACTTAGCATTAAAAGCTTTCAGAATGTAAAACTTTCTCTTCTGGAAAAACAGACCAAAAATCAGTGTTGCCTACTAATTTTCAGGGGAAGTTGCTAAAGGAAGGTCGATTTGTTGCTAAAAGTTGCTAAATGACGTTGTGATGTCACTGCGCAATGACGTCATTACGTAACACGACACGAAATTGTGTCACTACATCAAATCGCAGCAAAAAATAAAAAGTTTTTTTTTACATATTTTAATTTTTATATGTTAATTTAGATTTGTTCGTAAAATAATATAATTACATAATGTAATTTTAAAATATAAATAACTATTTTTACATACAACATTGAATTATTGAACACTCACATTTTTGAATGATTACAAGTTTTTTATTAGCTAGTAAACTAGTAAAACTACACATTCTGAACAATTATAGTTTTAAGCAGTGTGTTAGTAGTCAGTATGCTACACTCTAAGAAAAGATTTCACAGGTTTTGTACCTGCATTTTAAATTACGCATTGTATTTAGTGTTTTCGGTTAAAGGGTTACAATGGATAATGGATAACGGATAATGTCCTGGAAAATTACTAGTACCTTTGCCATTTTTCTAGATATTTTTCTTACAGTGTACTAACTGATCAACAATCACAGGTACAAGCTACTAACAAGGTGCATCATAAATGAACAATTATTAAATTATTATTATTATCAAATCAAATAACTGCAAATAGCAATAACTTAATTCACGTGATGTTGTGTACTGCTAGGCATCTTTGGTTGCCTCTTTTTGTGTAATTTTGTTGGAAAATGTGTGCCTTTTTATTGTCTGAGCCACTTATCAAAAGTTGCTAAAAGTAGCCAAATAAAATTTAAAAATAGCTAAATTTGTTGCTAGGTGCTTTTGGAAGAAAAAGTTGCTAGGGTAGTCTGAAAAGTTGCTAAATTTAGCAACAAAATTGCTAAGTTGGCAACACTG
>NW_015644168.1:366516-372030 GCF_001515625.1 Sinocyclocheilus rhinocerous
ACTATTAATAAGCAGCAAATTAGGAATTTATTGAGGAAAAAAATCGTAGTTAATAGTGAATAAGTGTTCCCTATTCTAAAGTGTTACCATACTTGACATTCTAAAATGACAAAATGTACTGCAGAGCATTTTACATCCAGTAGAGGGCGATATGGTGTAGCATAATGACTGTAGGCTATCCAGGCTACTGACAATATAGCTTATAATTGGCCAAGTGAAGGCTCAAGACAATGCAAGAAAGGATGACAGCCAGAATCACAAACGATCCAGGTCTGTTAAAAGTATGGTAGAGGTAAAGTGATTATCTGGCAATATCTGTGAATAGCTTGGGTCTATTCATATTAGACACAACAGGACTATAGGCTATGTAAACTCTAATGCCATGACAAGATGCGCATACGTCCATCTCGCGCATGCACAGTCTTTTGCCATCTTCACCCATTAGCCGCTTTTCCACTGGCCAGTGCGAGCCGGGGCTAATAGCCTCGGACCTCGAGCACGGAGGCCGAAATCATGCCGCGTTCCCACCGTAGGGACAGTAGCCTCGCGGCCAGTGTTGGCAACTAATTTTCAGGGGAAGTTGCTAAAGGAAGGTCGATTTGTTGCTAAAAGTTGCTAAATGACGTTGTGATGTCATTGCGTGATGACGTCATTACGTAATCACGACGCAAAATTGTGTCACTACATTAAAAATATATATATGTTTGTTAATTTAGATTTGTTCGTAAAATAATATAATTACATAATGTAATTTTAAAATATAAATAACTATTTTTACATACAACATTGAATTATTGAACACTTACACATTTTTGAATGATTACAAGTTTTTTATTAGCTAGTAAACTAGTAAAACTACACATTCTGAACAATTATAGTTTTAAGCAGTGTGTTAGTAGTCAGTATGCTACACTCTAAGAAAAGATTTCACAGGTTTTGTACCTGCATTTTAAATTACGCATTGTATTTAGTGTTTTCGGGTTACAGGGTCACAACGGATAATTGATAATGTCCTGGAAAATTACTAGTACCTTTTCCATTTTTCTAGATATTTTTCTTACAGTGTACTAACTGATCAACAATCGCAGGTACAAGCTACTAACAAGGTGCATCATAAATGAACAATTATTAAATTATTATTATTATCAAATCGAATAACTGCAAATAGCAATAACTTAATTCACGCGATGTTGTGTACTGCTAGGCATCTTTGGTTGCCTCTTTTTGTGTAATTTTGTTGGAAAATGTGTGCCTTTTTATTGTTTGAGTAACTTATCAAACGTTGCTAAAAGTAGCCAAATAAAATTTTAAAATAGCTTAATTTGTTGCTAGGTGCTTTTGGAAGAAAAAGTTGCTAAATTTAGCAACAAAATTGCTAAGTTGGCAACTGACAAAATTATCGGCGACACGTCTTGCACTCAGGGGCGTATCCAAACTATTGTCCAATCAAATACTGTTGAATGAGATTGCCCCACCCACCACAGCTGTCTCCTGCTTTGCTCCTGTAGGCGTCAAACCCTTTCAGTGTGAGACATGTCAAAGAAAGTTTTCACGCTCAGACCATCTTAAGACCCACACTCGGACTCATACAGGTAAAACAAGTGCGTAAGCCTTTTTTTCTCTCTCCAGACTTCTCAAAAACCATTTATTGTATATGCATTGATTTGATTACAGCGCACCAATAAAATGTGTTAGTGTGTTTCCTCTCTGGTGGTTCTCAGGTGAGAAGCCGTTTGCGTGCCGCTGGCCCAGCTGTCAGAAGAAGTTCTCCCGCTCAGATGAGCTGGTCAGACATCACAGTATGCATCAGAGAAACGTGAGCAAACTCCAGGCTGCTGTTTGAGACACTGTACACGCACTGTATATATAAACACACACAAACACACACACTGAAACACTCTCAACAGTTAAGACCTGTCAGTCAGTGAACTGCACTGCTGATCTGATAACATGAATCATAGCATCCCTATAAGAGAGAAAATGGTGCGAATGCATATATAAATATGGAGTTTTATTGAAGTTTGCCTTATTGTATTTGACATGGAACACTGCCATTTGCTGAACAATGTGTCTGCATCATTTTGGGTCATCTCATTTTGTACTTTTTCCATTTGTAATAGTTTTTTTTTTTTTACATATATGGACAGTTGATTGCACTGGGTATACTTGTTTTTTGTTTAATTGGCAAGATGTGCTGGGTCACTTTCATTTCTTAATTTGGAAAATAAATTGTGGATGAGTGAGAACCGGCTGGTGTAAAAATCATATGCACTGTAATGCCTTTGTATATATTTAAGTGACAACAGTCTTTCTTAAAATGCCTTTTATAATAAACTACATTATAAATTCTCAGGAAATGGATTGTTTTACTATACACGTATAAATGTGTGTGTGTGTGTATAATATGTATGAGACACATATGAGTGTATATATACATGTGTACATATGATTTTATTTGCAAAAACAGATAACTGTTTTTATTCATTTTTATAAATGTTTTTTATTGTGTTATCATGTTTTGTGCTAGTTAGCTGTATTTTTAAGTTATTTAATCAAAACAACCCAGTTTGATTGATATTAATTGGAATGTAGGATAAAAAAAAACATGATTTTTGAACATTTTTAAAAACGGAGTTATCCGTTTTTGCAAATGAACTCTTCAAATATAGATCTATGTACATACTGTACACACACATCAGAAATTGTGTATATTTTTCAGTGCACGAACTCAAAGTTGTATGAAATTGTTAATCAGTAAGAGTCATTATTCTTATAGCCAATAATAATAAAAAAAAATTGTGTATATATAAAACGTATGATGTTAAATAATATATAATAATAAATAATGTTTAAAAAAGGAACACCTTATTTTTTAATAAACTAACAACTATTAATTTTATATGAGCAAAAAAAGTACACTGGAATTATTTCTCCCAAAGTTTGGTTTGGAGCATTTATTAAAAACTGTGTACAAAAACAAAACTGCATGCAAACGTACACCAATGTGAATACAAGCAAGCAAGACCCCAGAAACCGTTCCAGACGAATGTTCGTACGGTTGTCTCCGTGTGGGGTCACATGGAATGCATCTCTATATACAGATCTAATCCTCGTTCTGTTTAGCAAACACTGTATACCCTCATGGTTTGACTTCACTGCACAAAAACTGTTCATGATTGTCCTAAAATGAATGAGCGCTGAACGCATGCATGGATCAGGAAGACGGTCCGGGCTTTCAACGGCACCTCAAGTTTCTATATACAAAAAGACGAAATGCTACTGAGATTTGAACATTTGCATTATTTCTTATTGCCACTATGAAACACAGAATTGTTCAAAGCTTATGGGGTGTGAAATTTTTACTTGTTCTTGCAGAAAAAAAAGAGAAAGAAAAGAAAAGCAAGAAATCTTCAAGATCAAGGAATACAAATTAAAATCTTGCTCAGACACACAAATATATACATACACGTACATTCAAGCATCTAGAAATCAAATCGCATTTACGTAACATCAACATTACAAATGATAGCCTAGACTAGACTAAAGTGCGTTATTGCCCAGAAATACTTTGCCATAACAGAAGGGTCTTCTCGTCCTGAGGCAGCAGGTGTTGTCGAGAGGTCAGCGGGAGTGTTGATCGTTTTCAATCACGTATCGGCATCATAAAATTACGTCGGTCACTCCGATCAAAAGGAACATGGCTTCAGTCATTATAGTTCCCAACATCAACCCTGATTTGCCAGTTAAGCTCCTCACCTGCAGCAAGCAAGGTCTTTCATTGGTTCGCTCAAAAAAAGAAGCTGATTGGTCGAGAGGTTTGGAGGATGGACCCTCTTTGAGGTGTTCCTCACGCGGTCAACTTCATTCGTCCTATAAACGAAGAGAAAAGTGTGATCATTAAATACGCAATCATGACTAATTCATGAAGCTTTTCCAGTTTACAGGAAGTACTGGACTTAAAGCATGTTGTTGCAATGGAAAACACACAACAGAGCAACAACAGAAGAAGAATCCTTCATTTAGATTTCACTTACTATCTTACTGCTACTTCTGCACACTATTTTTAACCATATTTCGAGATCTAGAAAGTAGACGGTTCAGACACCAGGGGGGTTTAGTTAGTCATTTTGTTACTCATTCCTCACGAGAAACACTCGCTCTGCTGAGAAACCAAGTAAGCTGCATACATGGGTGACATGTATGAAACCGAGTCTCTTTCTCTGTACACTTGTATTTGTGCGCAGCTCTGTTTTGTTTACCGCTGTATTTCTACTGTCCTATAAACACCACCTACTGTCAGAGAGTGAAACTGCATTGGTCTGAAAACAAAAATCAACAGAAAAGCCGACAGAATTTTCTTCCTGAACATTCATGTTGGTGTGAACAGGAACATGTTAGCAACATGCTAAGCTAACAATAAAATTAATTAAAAGTCAAGTCTGTGATCATTCTAAATCAGTCACTTGTGAGCTTCCGTGACCTGTTCAAACATGAATGTTTGAATTATAGAATTCAACTGCACAATTCATTTTATTTTTACACTGAATGTAGATAATTATATACATTTTGTGAGAAAATACTGGTAAATCTCACCTCACGGTAAGAGTTTGGAAAAGTTTCCGCATACGCAAATGGAACTTGGAACTCCATGCAGCTCCTGTATTACTCTCCATTGAAAATGAATGACTTCCAGTCTCGCTTGACGTTTGGTAGTGGAAAAGCGGCTTTATTGTCTTTAGTCACGCCGCATCACACCGCTCGCATTCGGTACAGACACTGTGTAAGACGCACCTTTAGGACTGGTCCAAAATAGTGCTGGACAATTATTCAATATCAATATGTATCGCGATATCATTTTTTTTCAATAAAGGTGATATGATTTTTAAAAATTTCCGATATTTCGATATACATTACCAGTGTTTCCCATACATTTATTTATTTGTGGCGTTTGACTTCGTTGAATAAACATGAGCACTGCACGTTTCAAAATCATAACACGGCGCGGGTGTTTCATATGAATGTATCTCTGAAGAGAACCGACTGTCTTCAGAAAAGTTTCGATGGCATTTTAATTTTATCTGATAAAGTAGCATTCATGAGCGAAGCTGCTTTGATTACAGCCGTTAGTTCTACCACTCTCAAAGCGCCTCCTGCTGGCAGAGAATGAGTTTGCATTTTCAATAAGCCCGTCTCCAGCAACATTTCCAGTTTTTGTTGTTGTTCAATATTTTTTGTTTTCTGACTCGGAGCACTTTTCATATCCTTTTTTTCTGGCTGAAGTACATTTGTTTCAATCTATAAGAATAATCAGCCTACACTACCAGTCAAAGGTTTTTGAACAGTAACATTTTTAATGTATTTTTTATTTTATTTTTATTTTTTTTAAGAATTCTCTTCTGCTCACCAAGGCTGCATTTATTTGATCCAAAGTACAGCAAAAACAGTAAAATTTTGAAATATTTTTACTATTTAAAATTGCTTTCTATTTGAATAGATTTTAAAATGTAATTTATT
>NW_015644168.1:373180-378509 GCF_001515625.1 Sinocyclocheilus rhinocerous
GGATGCTTAAAATTGATCAAAAGTGATGATAAAGGCATTTATGTTACAAAATATTTCTATTTCAGTTAAATAGTGTTCATATCGATATCGGAATTATATCGTATCGACCGAAATTAAGAAATATATCGTGATATAAATTTGGGCCATATCGTCCAGCCCTAGTCCAAAAATATGCTTTTTTTGTTTTGTTTAATGCTATTTAAGCATAAGAAACAACATTGATGGGGCAGTTCAGTTTTGTTGCTGATTTGAAATATTATTTAAATTTGAGTGTGGCAAGCAGTTTTTGAGATTTCAGGATTTCTTCATTTAAGTAGATAGACTTTGCTCTTGGATACCCAAGAGGCATTGCCCTTTTAAGGAAAGTCAGTTTACTCTGCAGCTATATTTGCAGTGTTTCTGGTCACATGACCAAAAGTGCAAATCCTAATGGTTGGCCAGTTTTCTTCGCAGTGTGATGGAAAAGAGATTAGAACATCTCTCAGTGAAAAATTTTGTTTATATTAGTCTGAACAGATGCATTAACAGTAGTTCATCCATATTCTTTATTGCACTGAACTTTTTGCACTGAATGTGTCTTGTATTAGAAAATAGCTCACTAGATTTTAGAACAGAGCTACTGTAATCAGTATTGAACTCATTTACCCTCACATAACAACAATGAAATCACATTTGTCACAAAAATAAACATTATTCTGTCACCACCACAGTGCAGCCCAGCCAATCAAAAGCAGAGCTGTAGGTTAAGACATAAAACACCAAAATTTTCACCACTCTCTTTCACACACACTTAACACAGACAAACAGTGAATACAGTGCACAGTTGCAAAAATCACAAGACAACGGATATAAATCAATTGGACAAATACAGTAAGCTTGTACAAGGCCAAACAAAACTAAAAAGACACAACAAAACAGCAGCTGATCTCAATTTACACACACACGCTCTCACACACACACACGCTCACGCTCACACACACACGCTCACGCTCACACACACACACACACGTCTGGTCAGCTATCCTTGTGGGGACTCTCCATAGGTGTAATGGTTTTTCTACTGTACAGACCGTATTTTCTATTGCCCTACACCAACCCTACCCCTAAACCTACCCCTCACAGGAAACTTTCTGCATTTTTAGATTTTCAAAAAACTTCATTCTGTGTGATTTATTAGCTTGTTTACCCGTGGAGACCTCAATTTAGGTCCCCACCGTGACACGAGTCCCCATGAGTCTGTGTGTATTCAGGTTTAAGTCCCCATCAGAATAGAAAAACAGGTACACACATACACACACACACTCCCTCACACACACACACACACACAGCTTCCTGGGGTTAAAGGCGCTGTGTTAGATGGGTGGGCGTTGACGAGGTGACACGTGGGGCACCATGCCATGCTGAGCGGTTCATGCCAAGCGACCAACCACATAAAACCCCACCTACCTGCCCACTGTCCCCAACCAATGGGCTGCTTCTGTCTACCTGTCTATCTGGAAACCAACCAATTACAGCGTCACAATGCAAAGAAAGAACAGACGTCCCCTTCACATAGCGTGACCTGTACTCAACGCACTGTCAGATGCTATGATTATCAAGGCTGTGATTATGAGATTAATGTATTATATCAGATTATTTACAGAGTCTTATATAAGCAGGTATTTCTACATCACGTGACCGTTGGTTGTTTCTCTGTCTGCTCACCTGTGGACAGCTGACTGTGGGACCTCCGCCGGGTTGTGGGGGTTTTAGAGTTGGAGGAGAGGGTTGAACCTGCGCTGCTGGCCCTTGAGATGGGGAGCGGCACAGGGGTCACGGGAGGAGAGTCCAGCTACGTTAGAAAAAGATTATTTTGAAAATTTTGTCCTGCATTTATAGAACCCTATGAAAAGTTTTATTTTTTTCCCAAATTACTTTTTTTTTCTTTTTCGTTATACAATTTAACAATTTATTAAAAGTTTATAATCAAATTTATTTTATTTTCCGTAAATTCCATTTTTTCTCTCCCAAATTATGTTTTCCATAAAATTTTAATAAGTAATCTGTAATAATCAAAAAGCATGTCTAATTAATTGAAATCATGAAACATAAAATTTAACAATTTAGCAAAAAGTTAATAAAAAATACATATTAGGTGGTTTAATTAATAGCTTAATTAACTTTTAATAACCAGAAAGCATGTCAAATAAACGAAATTCTGGATTTATAATATATGATACACAATTATCATAAAAACAGCATAAAACATTAAAGTATTATAAAACTATTAAAATATTACATTTAATTGATTAATCTTTTAACATGTAAATTAAATGGCAAAAAAAAAAAAAAAGAATTCAAACAAAATGTTGTACGGCAGAGGTTTACTTTCATCATGGGGCCCTACATTTGTCACTTATTTAGACAAATTTGTGTTGCCTATGTGAGAACCATACATTTTCCAAAGTAATTTCTTTCATTTTAAAACGCGCAAATCACATTATAAAACATGAACAGGAGCTGAAGAAAAGGAATAACGAGTGTATTGATTAGTGTATTATTGAATGAGGCCACTGCGATCTAAAAGATATTATTGATCTTAGACATGCACAATGAGGATGTGTGTGTTTGTGATGGTGTACCTCCACGCTGTCATGAGTTGGAGAGGAGGATGTTGAGGAGTTCTCCGCTTGGCGGCGTGAGGAAGACGAGGGCCCGATCTCAACAGTCCGAACACGCTGAGCGAACTTCAGAGAGCAAACCGACTCACTGACGTTACTCTCTAGAGGAGACACCTGAGATACAGAGAGAAGAATCTCATCGGAGGGAATAATAAACTGCAAACAAAACTAACATGATGTAGGTAGAAAATTCTGTAAACTTGTGATGAGAATCAAAAGGAATTTAAGTACTGTGGTTCCACAATTCAGAAACCACTTTGTTATGATTCCATTAATGATTAAAACACACACACACACACACACACCAAAAAAACAATGAAGGTGTGTTTATGTCAGAATCACTGTAATTACGAGAATCTGACTCTGGATAAAGCACTCACATCCTTGTAATTACAACTTGTAAAATTTTCCAAATGATCAAGATTTTGAGGCGTTATGTGGAAACACTCAAAATGGCAGTGAAAAACACTCAAAATTCAGCAGTATTCAACAGTATTTCTGTTCGATAAAACCTATATTTGGTTACAGTCAATGCCTTATAATACAAAATTAAGACTGAAATAGATTAATTTTGGAGTTAACAGTGTTACCGTAGAAACACAGAATTCGGAGTAGAACATCCCAGGTTGTCATCTAGTAATTATGGTAATACCGGCATGTCGTGAGTTTTTCAGCTACTGGTAAATTGTGCATAAAATGACCAGGCACATTTATTGGGAAATTAAATATGTTTTGATTTCATTTCACCTTTAATACAACAGACTTTTTGATTCCATTAGTCCACAACAAAGTTGTTTAGAATAAGAGGTGATTTCTGTGGCGATTAGCATAAATCAACAGGAGCACAAACTGCTTAAAATACCTGGTCTGCTCGTGCTGTACCAAGTACAGTCTTTATCCCTAAATCCATTCTAATCCACTCAAAATGTGTCGAGGTTTAAAGTAAGCCTCTCTCCATTATAACCCTGCTGACCCAGTGATCCAGAGAGCACTCACACACCTGCACCATCATGAGGGTCTTGCTGTCTCCGCTGAGCGAGTCCTGCAGTAGGTACGTGAGGCGGGAGTTCCTGAAGGGCACATGCGAGTGTTTGGAGCGCAGGGCGTTGATGACGTCGCCCAGCGCAGACAGTGATTTGTTGATACACTGAGCCTCGCGCAGACGGCTGCCCTCGGCGCCGGATTTGGCAATCCGCTCGGAACCAGCCAGATCCACCAGATTGAGCTTACCTGCAAAAATGAGGACAAAAAGTGAAGGTTTCATATTTGCATTTGAATGATTTACTGTTTAAACGAACATGGTGTGTACCTGAGGTGCGGTGGCCCGTGGAAGAGTTGAAACCCGCCACTGTGATAATAAGGAGGGCATGAGAGCGAGAGCTGTGCTCGTTTAGATTAGTGCACGCTGTCGCCCTGTTCATGTGACCCAGGTCAAACACCTGCAGGGTCAAAGGTCAGCGATTACAAACAATGAATTAAACTGAAATGGGTTGATGCTCGTCTATATGACAGACCTGGCATCAGAACACTGATTATTGAACACATCTACTTTCACTAAATAACTTCAAAAATGTCACTATTTTACAGTGCCTGTGTTATACTATAGTAATAACAGTAAATTATGCATAATTACAAGCAACTAACCTTAAACCAAACCCTAATCCCATAGTAAGTACATGTTGCTAATTAATATTACTCAGTATTTAATTGTATAATTACACTGTAACAAGGACACATTAACCCTGTAATATCTGAAATAATAACAAAAATATAATTTTTAAAAAATGTTTGAAAGGAAACACTTTCTCAAAAGCCTGATGTATGTTTGATACTCACGTTTTAACATGATTTTTGATAATATAACAAAGTTATGCTTACTATACATTTACTTTATAAAAATCATTAAGCCTGAAGGTACACATACTAAAATGCCTTTTATAATATGTCAGATGAAGGCATATAGTAGATTGTGTACAACAGATTTTTCAGCAAAGTTTTGATAATTTAGAGGCCTTAGAAATTTGCATATCCAATATGACACAACACATTTAAAATATAAAGTATACTTTAAGTAGTAAAAATGTACTTTTTTCACAGTTTTCTGAGCAATGGATATGCTTTACTATAATAAGACAAACTGACCTAACAAGGAAACTTTTTTTTTTGTTGCTTTTTCCATTAAAATTTAATCTAAGGTGGTGATATTCGTTCATGAAGCTGGCTCTAAAGTGTGAAGTGATGACAGGTAGCATAACTCTGGTTGGATGCTGTGAGCATCACCTTGTTAATATCCTCCACGCTCTCGACGGTGAACTCGGTGAGTCCTGGCACGTACAGCTGTCCACTGCCATCTGGACACATCTTTATATCCAGCTTCTCATTGGGATTGTCGCCCAACAGGTTCCTGTTGGAATCGGATAAAGACAAATTAATTCATTTTATCTGTTGACATTAAGGAATGCGCAAAACTTAAAGGGGTCATATGACGCGATTTCAAGTTTTCCTTTCTCTTTGGAGTGTTACAAGCTGTTCGTGCATAGATAAGATTCCTAAAGTTGCAAAGACTAAAGTCTCAAACCCAAAGAGATATTCCAAGCCCTCCTAAAACGCCTCGTTCTAACACGCCCCCACATGTCTACGTCACTATGTGGGAAGATTTGCATAACGCC
>NW_015644168.1:378524-389433 GCF_001515625.1 Sinocyclocheilus rhinocerous
ACAATATGGTAAGGGCCGTAACATTTCCGCCACATGCTTGAGGTATTCGGCCAATCACAACGCACGAGATATCTCAGCCAATCAGAGCACATCTTGCTTTTCAGAATGATGAGCTTTGTAAAAATCGACGCGTTTCAGAAAGGCGGGGCATAGAGGAGAAACAATAATGTACAGTATGTGGAAAATAATGTGTTTTTTAAACCTTAAACTGCATAAACACATTGCATTACACCAAATACACAAAATAATGTTCTTTTTAGCAACATCATATGACCCCTTTAAAGTGGGGCACAGATGAACATTTCGCAGGCAAGCTGAATCAGAACCTATGCACATCTGTTTGAGTTACACGACACGGCATGAGGCAGGACAGGGTTAGCGAATAGACAGTGCAGGGGGAAATGCGTGACATGTGATCTGTTTGTGTCTTGCAGATGACCTGAGAGATTTTAAATCTAATCTGTTTTTACATAACTGCTGACCGGCAGAATCTGTGGCAGGTCACACACACTTCACTGTGAACACATTGGGACAATTATATAAAGGAGTGCTAAATATGCTGCAGTGATGAGCACATCACACTGAAACAGCTCCTGTAGAGCATTTGATGATCCTCCTCATCATCTCTCCCTCCTGCTGTCACCGTGCAGCTCTACTTGTGTCTGTTTTTCTCACCGAAGGGTCTCATTGTAGATTTCCACCATGCTGACGGTGATCTTGTAGTCCCAATCAGGCTTTTTCTCCGACACTTCAGAGAAGAGCAGCCGCAGAGCACGCTGGTTAATGCCAGGGTCTTCAGGGACACCCTGCATGAAACACAGACATGAGAGACTGACACGAAAATTACATAACCAACATGTTATGATTTATAATCAACAAATGGCTGATATTAAAATTCTATGCTGTTTTTAAGTAAATAAAATTGGTTTAAATGTAAATAACACAACATGATGTTTAACAGTATGAATAATTGATATTCATTGAGATTTTTTTTTTAAAGATTAGATTTAGAATGATGAAAAGTACTGTTACAGTGTTAAAATGAATAATAAAATATGGTTTTAATATAATATTAATTTTTATATAAAGCAGCATAAATATGACAATACAACAAACACCTCTAAATATTAAATAATTCTATTCTATTATAATATTAAATATTAATTGTACAAATAAATGTACAAACATGCACTATATAAATAGTTTAAATATATTTTATAATATTAATGATATAAATATGAATTAATTATTAAGTACCTGTAATGCATAACAAATGATACCTATTTTTTGATACAAAAATATTGCCACAATGCAAAAAGGTCCTAACGGGCTTGGTTTTCTTTTAGGACAATATAATTATTTCTATTTTTAGTTCGAGGGTGAAATTTGGGAACATGTTATGTACCTCCATAGTATAGGTCTTTCCAGAGCCAGTCTGCCCATAGGCAAAGATGCATACGTTAAAGCCATCAATACAGGAAGTGACCAGAGACTGCACTTCCTGGAACACCTGTCCAATCACAAGAAAGATATAATAACAAGACTGTGATATAATAACTGATACAGGAAATACAACCATATTTGAAAACTAGTTCAGGCACTAACCTCCTCCTGAGTGGCCTGAGTGGGAAAGACTTTGTCAAGTTCAAAGGTCATGAGCTTGCCCTTATTAGACAAGTAGAGAACAGCATCATCATCAGGGTCAAAGGTCACTATGTTTTTGGTGTCAGCAGCATCTGTTTCTCCAGCACATACGGGACGTACTCGGCACAACACACGAATGTTTCCTGAAAAACAAGATCTTTATCATTAGAATGTCTAATTTCATAGAATCCAACTACATGATATGAATCGAACTACACAATTCCCAGAGATCTCTGCGGTCTCACCTTTGAGGCGCACCAGTTCATTGTGGCATTTCTTCCTCAGGTTCATCTCCCGCTTGTATTTGCGCAGCAGCTCTTGGTTTGCACTGCTCACCTCTCCAATCACCTGACAGATCTGTAATCACAGACGGACACGACTGATGAGCTGTGGTCAGGCTGATGTGTCTGTGAGCTCGTATGCGCTGCTCTCACCTCCTGCTTCGCCTCGGTGATGGCTTTCTCCAGCATATAAGGGAAGTCCTGCACCTGTCTCTTCAGACAGTTGTAATCACAGGTGAGGGATCTCAGGGCCGGCTGCAGCGTCAGGAGGTTCATCCGCACACCTGTTGTACAACAATCAAAAGAGAAATAATAAACTATATAAAATGAAAAATGTACAAACATATAAACTGAAGCCTTTTTTTAGAAACATGAATAGTTTGGAAACACTTTAGTATAGGGACCAATTCTCACTATTAACTAGTTGCTTATTAGCATGCCTATTATTAACTTATTGGCGGTTTATTAGTGCTTATAAAGCCCATATTCTAAATGACCATATTCTACATCCCTAATCCTACACAATACCTAAACTTAACAACTACCTTACTATTAATAAGCAGCAAATTAGGAGTTTATTGAGGCAAGTCATAGTTAACAGTTTGTAAATAGTGAGCATTGGACCTTAAAATAAAGTGTGACCATTTTTTTAATTGTGACATTATTTTTTATGATAATTCAGTAAATTTTTTTTTTAATTGTCAGATAAAAAAATAAAAAAAATCCAATATTCCCAATGTTGAGTCTCGTCAGGGTGAAGAATCCAGGTTTTTACCCAAATGAGCACACCTTTGGACTAAAAGCCCTGAGGAAGGTTTTTCTCAGTGGATGCATAAGGGGCTCATATTTCATAAAGGCATGGACAATAAATTGTTTTTATTGATATACACAACAAAACAAAGGTCAAATTTTATCTCAATTTGTCTTTGACCTTTCTAATGAAGTATAGTTTGTCGAGATTAAAAAAAAAAAATAAATAAAAAAAAAAAGAGACTTACTCAGTAAAAAAGAAAAAATCTATCCATAAATTGTGGCTTCACCACATTAACAGGTAAAAGAAAAAAAGGCAACAAAAAACTATAAAGTTTTTTTAAATTAGATTTAGTAAAAAATAATATTACACTAATACAGTTGTTCAATATTAAAATGAATAATAAATTATGACATAATTTTTATATAAAGCAATACAAAAGACAGTACAAATAGCACTATGATATTCCAAACACTTTAGTTTAAGTATATTTCCTGGTTGTTTTACTTTAAGGTGTCCTTGTTTCAATTTAATTACACAAATAAGTATTGAGAAATATTAATTAACAACATGTACAATTATAGGATTTGGTTTATGGTTAATTGCTTGTAATTGTGCATAATTTACTGTTATTACTATGTGAAATATGTGTTTAACAAGAACACATTTTTGCATCAAAGTAATACGAATATGAGAGAAAAACATGAAAATCCTAATGGGTTTTGTTTAAGAACAATATAATTACTTAGGCCTATTTCTATTTTGACTTAAGGGTGAAACACGACCTGGACTCAAACACACATGATCTCACCTGCTAGGTTCTCGTGGACGGCCTTCATCTCGCTCTCTGCTCTGATGAAAGCTTCCTCGATCACTCTGTTCTTCTCCTCCTCCAGACTCTGCATCTCTGCCTCCAGCTGACCCTGAGCTCTCTCCATCTCACCCTCATACACCAGGATCTAACACACACACACACACACGTCAACACATCTGACCCCAAGGTCAACAAAATCCTGTGTCACTGAGCTCATAAGTTCTATGCAAATAGTAAATGTTTTAAAGGAGGAATTACATATGGTAATATAAAGGACAATTTACAATGACAGAGATTAAATCGCCAACACACTGTATGATTTGTTGGTTGTACTCAACTGTATCAAGATCACTGTCAGTGTAAACGCCTTTCTACAGACACTGATTTTATCTTATTCAGATGTCATGAGAAAACCAGTTATCCAAACATCTCAAAAGGCAAAATATACAATCAAACAGTCCTCAATTGTAACCCTGTTCAGACTGGACTGTGGTTACAGTGTTTACTTCAAATTACTACAGTAGCATTACAGAACCAAGAATTTCTATATAAAGTATAAATCCGTTTATTTTACAAATTTTATTAAGTTCAGATATTATCATTTAAATAATTTATAATTTTATGTAAGATATTTGTGAAGCTAAAGCAATGTGTAAATTAAATATCAATTTCACTGCTGCAATTGTTATGCATTCATTATCTACACAACCAGTCAAACATCTGATATCGGTGATATCATATATCAGTGTTATATTGGTCATTATACTTCCAAATATATAAAAAAAAAACATATCAGCTGACCACTACTTTCCACTTTAATGCTAAATCATCACAACACAGTTTAACACATCACAGACGAGCACAGAGATATCCCGAGTTCCACCTCATTTTAATAAAATAGCTTTACTTCTGACCAACATAACACAAACCCAGTCATGACTACTAACCAGAGTCATTAGTTAGACTGATCTAATGCAGTTAGTTAAGTGAAAAAAGACCTGTGGGTGGGTGGAGGGCTGTTGGTCACACATGGGAAGGGCATCTGGGGTCACGCACCATCAATACATATGAAGTACACAACGGGGGTGACATTGACTATTTCACAGTAAGTTACATGGGATTTCTACTGCAGGTAGAATAAAGTGTAACCCTGAAGGGAATGTGAGCTAGTTACTCTGCAAAGTTTCACAGGTCAAAAATGAGCATGAGCCAACATGAATCTACATTTTTGAATGGCACTTAAAATGGGACAAAGACACAGAAGTTTTATGACTGGACTCCATGATTCTGTCTGTGTTTTCTGCATCGTGGTCTAGTTTCAGGCCTCTCTAATATCGGTGTTGTGACAGAGCAGGTTAACGGCTCTCTCTCTCTTCACTTGCGTTGCAGCTGAGGACGGACCACGGCCGTCTGTATGGCCTGCTCTTCAAGGCGGTGGGTGGGGGTAACACCGAGGTCACCCACAGGCTCTCCAAGGTCGGCACCCACAGGCTCTCCAAGGTCATTGGTCCTATAATCACAGTTGGAATCTGACCCATGACACATTTTTGACCTTTGACCCCTGCAGAGTAATCTGGCCGACCTTGGAGAGCCTGTGGGTGACCTCGGTGTTACCCCCACCCACCGCCTTGAAGAGCAGGCCATACAGACGGCCGTGGTCCGTCCTCAGCTGCAACGCAAGTGAAGAGAGAGAGAGCCGTTAACCTGCTCTGTCACAACACCGATATTAGAGAGGCCTGAAACTAGACCACGATGCAGAAAACACAGACAGAATCATGGAGTCCAGTCATAAAACATGGACTTGACAGTATAATGTGGAATGTTGGATGAATAAATCAAAATAATCAATCAAATAACCTTATGGATTAGTGTCTCGGAAGAGGTTAAAGTACAAAAAGACTGCTATGTAAATATGAAGTCTGCATGTTCTGGGTTGAATTCTGTGCGAATGAGTGGCACAGTTTCATCTACTAAACATACTGAATCATGTGTGATGCTTATGGAGTTTTCAGCATCTGCCGTTTTACTATACGAGGACATGAGCACACAAACTTCATCTCCAGAGCTGCTCTGAGAGTCACTTCACCAGCATTTCACCTGATAAAAACTATCAGCAGATCCACAAAAAACTCAAAGGTCTTCACTACAACCAGCCAAAATAAGTGTTAGGTTTAACTAAGTTATGACAGAAATATATTACTACTGTACAGTAGAATGTACTTCTCAAAGTAATAATAATACGGTTTGTTAATGTTTTGAAGGAATATCACACAATATAAGCATTTTTCATTCATGTTTTAAGCAAAAACTTAATGCAAACCTCTGTTGTGCAGCACTTCCTTTGCCAAAAAAGGATTTTTTTCAAATTTCATTCAATTTGATTATGTAAGATGAATTAAATTGTTATCTTTATGCATTCATTTGATAACCACCATTTTTGATAAACGTGTATCAAATAAAACACACATTTTAGAAAAATGAACAGATTTCTGAAAAAGAATTTCAGAGAGTAATATTGTTAACATTTTAATTAAATATTAAATCGTTAAAGTCCTTTTTATTCATTTAAATTTAATTAAAATCCAGCCAATTTAAAATTGAAACACAATTTGGGGGAAAAAATATGAAGGATTTCATAGGATTCTATTAAACTTACACCAAACCACTTGGTCCTTGAGAAGACATGAGATCAGATATCAACAGATCACCACTGACGGGGTCAGATCTGAGCAGCATTTGGCCACATGATAATTCAGACACTCAAAACAGCGCACGCAGGAAGTGAGTGTGATACCTGCTGGCGGAGCTGACTGCTGGTTCTCTGGGACTCGTGCAGCTGCTGCTCCAGCTCTCTGAGGATCTGCCTCTGAACACTCAGCTGCTCCTGCAGCGCCTGATTACGGCCCTGAGCCTCCATTAAAGCCTGCTTACACTGGGCCGACTCCACTTCAACCGTCTTGGTCACATACTGCAGGAAGAGTGAGAAACAGATTAAAATCACTTCAGTTAGGAGAAGTGCATCTTGTTTTTGGTCAGAGGCAGAGAATCAATATATTTGGTGCATTCCTAATGTTGAGCGCCCTGTGACTTCTCAGGGTATTTGGTATTGTAAATGTAAAAGAGAGTATGCGTAGTCTGAAGTGGTAATAGAGGTGACTACACAATATACTGTACACAAGGAAAAAATGGAAATAATGCCAGATACTATGTTTGCTATCCTGGGGCCAATTTGTGAATCTTCTCTTAATTAGAATAAATGTCTATCGCTTTATTTACACTACCAGTCAAAAATTTGAAATAATTAAGATTTAATTTTTTTTTAAAGACGTCTCTTTTGCTCAAAAAGTTTGGATATTTTATGATAAAAAATATTATAAAATAGTAAACTGGACACGATTCCAAAATTTAATGTTTGGCTGAGTGAATTGGTGAGCATTACATATAGAGAAATTATTTATTTGGAAAAATCTGTATTAGACTCGTACCTTTTTGTATTATTTTTATTTATTTAAAATAAAACGTTTTAGGTTATCACTGCTGTGATCTTTTGATTTAACTGCCTTATATTACTTTTTTTAGGAACAATTTTAAATTTTTTTTATTTTGTCTACTTTAAATTAGCTATACTATTGTTTTCTTTAAGTTTTGCTTTATTTAAAAAAATCTACATTTTAAAAATTTGTAAACTAATTTTTAAAAAATGCAAGGAAGAAAAACATTTTCTGCAAGAAGTCTATATAACAGAACTTCAAGACTGCATTTTAATAAAACATTTCAAATCTCATTTAAAAAATCTCAATATAACATCAATATTTTGAAGCCTGTATTCTTTGGAGGTCATATCTGTTAGCCATATATGTCATTGGGATGTATCATTTAAGAAAAATAACCATTCCAAAGCACAGTAAGAAAGAAATGACAGTAATTTGCGGCTCATGAGGAATAACTGTCATTTGTATATTGTAGCTTACGTTACTTAAATGAGACATCCGCAATGACATCAGCAGCTGACAAATGAAATGCAACCTCCGGACAGAGCAGGCTTTGAAATGAGACACAACTAATGCTTCATTAGCACACTCTCACCTTGACCTGTGGTGTCAGAGCAGCCTGGCGAGACAGAGCCTCCTCAGCATCACGAAGCCGTGAGGTCAGCTGATCCTCGCTCTGGCTCCTGAGACGTGACGCCTCTTCCAGCTGCTGCTGGAGCTCCTGTCTGCGCTGCGCCGCTTCCTCCAGCTGCTGCTGCAGCTGAACTACTACACCCGTCCTCTCCTGCACCTGCTGCTCCAGCGCAGCCAGTCGCCGCTCCCGCTCGCGGCACTCCTCGTCCTTACGACACAGCTCTCCGCGCAGGGCCTCCACATCCTGGGACAGATGCAGACAAAGAGAGGAGCATTACAGGACAGCTGTGAAACACTACAACATTTATAGCATCAAGTAATTATGATCTCAGTCCAGAAACAAGCTATCGGAATGTATTTGAGGTAGTGCTGGGCGGTATACCGGTTCATACCGAATACCGGTGTTTATTTTTGTTATGATATGAATTTTTTAAATACCGCAATACCGGTATATGTCACTTAAACAACGTTCGGAACGCGACACTGTTTGAAAGGGGTCCCTTTTCACTGGTGCACTGTGGTGAGGGAACAGCTGTATGTGTTACTATAGAAAATATGGTTAACACCCGGTCATGCATGAAAAAAAAATACCGTCATGTACCGTGAAACCGGTATAATTTTGAAAAATACCGTGATATAAAATTTTGGTCATACCGCCCAGCACTAATTTGAGGTTTAAGTGATTTATGGTTGTGCGAGTACCTGGCTGTGTGGGCAGTGGCCAGTAGAGCAGGTGGTCTGGGTCTGACTGGCCCTCAGCTCTTGTTTGAGCCGCTGGTTCTCACTCTCCAGCACCTCGAGCTGTTTCTCCAGATCTGTCGCCCCCTAGACATACACATATACATTTACTTAGCTAAATGAGGACTTACTATTGACTTCTAATAGTTTTGTATACTAACTATAATTACTATTGGCAAATTCTAAACTAAAGCCTCTCCATATCCCATAAATCATTATACTGGGGGGAAAACATTAATAATAATAATAAAAAAAAGATTTTAAAGAATTTTCAATGTGTGAATACATTTGGATCCGTTAATATAAGCAAATGTTCATTACAGTAATGACACCCATCGTAAAAATATGTGCACTGCATATGCATTTTGAGTCATTGAGTAAGATTTTTAATGTTTTTGAAAAAGTATCTTATGCTCACCAAGGCAGCATTTACTTGATCCAAAATACCATAAAATTGTAAAATATTTCTATTTGGCTATATTTTAAAATGTAATTTATTTCTGAAACATTTTATCAATGATGAAAACCGATTTTGCTGCTTAACATTTTTGTGGAAACAGTGATCCATTTTTTCAGGATTCTTTAAGGAATAGAAAGTAAAAAAACGCATTTATTTGAAATAGAAATCTTTTGTAATATTAAAAATGTATTTACCGTCACATTTGAGCAACTTAACATCCTTGTTTTTTTGTTGTTGTTTTTTTAAATGTGAAAGGTAATCATTTGAACCAAAAGAGGGTGAGGTTTTATTATATTTAGCTTTCTTTGGGGGACAAAGTTGTAAAGTACAGTTAAGTACACTCACACCCATCTCAAATTTGAGATCAGTGCCAATTGTAAATCTTCCAGGGCTGAAGGCATACATTCCTCTGCTATCAACAAAACAAAACTAGATCACCAGGTTAACACTCCCTCCCCTCCCATTATAAAACGAAATCGGGTCAGTGTAAACCTGCAGGAGCATGAGCTCTTTATTAAACAATAGAAATGTGGTTCACACAAGTGTGGTGACTTTAGCCCACCAGGATCAGGTGATTCATACAATGGCACTGAGTGTGCCACAACTCTCCCCGTCCCTAATAATTCAGTCTCTCACCAGCTCAGAGCGCAGTCTCTCCACCTCCTGCGTCTGATCCACTAGTTTCTCCTCCAGCTCCTTGACCTGCAAAACCACAAACCAACAGCATTATTCAGCCAAATCCCTTTACAAAAATGAGTCCGTGAGTTTCATGCATCCACCCTCATGATGCATCGATCTATTTTAATCTAACCACACAGAAACAATGAATATCAATGCATAAAAGGTCACAATACATGGTGGCTGAGGAATGTAAATGATCTGGTGGTGCTCTTGTGAGTCTGGCTGGAAAACCGATCCCTATTCTCTCCGTGTATGTGTGTGTGTGTGTGTTCAACGTACCTGTGTGTGCAGCCCTGTAATGAGAGCGAGTTTTTCTCCCTCGTCTTTTTGCAGTTGCTCCTGTGAGTGAACTTTACTCACTTGTACAGCACTGGGAAAATCCACAGGCCTCTGTCTCAAAACACTAGAGCTCCTCACACCTACAAAAACACACACACATACACACTTTATGACAAGCAAGCAGCTTTTTCTAATTTTAGGTCACAAGATAAGTAATAAATATATTTTATATTATTAATGAAATATAGAAAAAATAAACAATGTAAAGAAATATAAATGTTATAATTAAAATAAAATATTTGTATTAATAATGTTTGTAATTATGTAACGTTTCTACAATCGGAAAAGCAAGTCCAACTTGATGTTTTTAAATTTTTTTAAAGGAAATAAAAAAAAAAAATTTACTCAACCTACTCATTTAATTTGAAACCCATATGACTTTTACTCCACCATACAAGCAGCTTTTTTCTCATTTTTTCACAAGACAAGAATTTAAAATATCAGAAATATATTAGTTAATAATAATAATAAGGTAACACTATTTTAAGGTGTCCTTGTTGCACATGTACTTACTATTATAATAACAACAGTTATGCAGAATTACATGCACGTAACCCTAAGCCAAACTCTAATCCTAACCATATAGTAAGTACATGTAGTTAATTAATATTACTCCGTACTTAAAGGTATAATTACACATAGAGATGCACCGATAGCAATTTTCTTGGCCGATTCAGATTTCCGATTTTTCGTTAGTGTGATCTGCCGATACCGATTTTTGCCGATTCCGATTTCTTTCTAAGAACTATAATTGACAGCATATACAAACAAAAATATACTTTTCTTCAACGCAAAGTTTTATTTTCATAAAAAATACAAGTAAAAAGTCAGTAATAAAATAATAACAAATAAAAAAAATGACAAACAACAGCACAAATAAATGCAATAGGATAAAGAGAGCTATGAAACTAAGTTTTTCAGGTTAAGTAAGTTTTTATTCAGGTAAGAAATACTACAGAAATGAAAGTAATCAAATGTAAAATAACACATCCAGTGTTATTTTACATTTGATTACTTTCATTTCTGTAGTATTTCTTACCTGAATAAAAACTTACTTAACCTGAAAAACTTAGTTTC
>NW_015644168.1:390028-409456 GCF_001515625.1 Sinocyclocheilus rhinocerous
GTGAGACTGACCGACCGATCACCGATCCGGGCCGATCATGAGGAAAATCGGCCGATTCCAATCCCTGGCCGATCGATCGGTGCATGTAACAAGGACACCGTAAAATAAAGTGTAACCAATAATAATAATAATGATAATAATAAAAAAAATTATATATATATATATAAAAAACACAATCTCATATCAGGACTCTCTCTCTCACCTGTAGGTGACACAGCTTGGTTGAGCTGGCCGTCCTGCAGTCTGAGCTGCTCTTGAGGTTCTTGATTAATGGACAAATGTTCCTCGTTCTTGTGGTTGTCTTGGTTGAGCTGGTGGTCGTGTGTCTGCAGTCGCTGTAGCAGGAGTCTTTTTGCGGCGTCTTCGCTGCGCAAACGTGCCTGGAACTCACAAACTCTCTCTTGCAGTGTCTGCACAAACACACAAGGAACCATGAATAAAGAACGTGCTAAAAGAACCTTACACAACCTGAACTATGAGGGAAAAAATCTAAACTTTTAAAGAGGAAAGGGGTAGGTCACACATAGGTAGATTTTTCTTTTTTTCTTTAGAAGAAGTGTTCATGCAAAATAAAATATTAATAAAAAAACAAAAACAAATAAAAAGCATCATTTACTCCTTTTTGTGTCACTTTATGATTTTGCAGTAACAGAAAGAACAGCCAGGACATCTACAAAAATGTGTGATCAACAGAATAAAAGAAAATCATACAAGTTTGGAATGAGAGTAAATGAAGACAAAATTAAACTATTCCTTTAACTTCACAAGAAAGCTGGATGGGCAAGTGACTATTCCTACTGGCACAAACTACCTTGGATACCAAGATGACTACAAAACCTCTAATAGAGACATTTAAGCAAACAGGGTGGATCTATGAACATAAGAGACTATACTGCAGTACAGTGTGCTTTGTAAAGTTGACGTCAGAACGACGCAAAGTAGCTCACAGCTAAGCACAAAGAAAGAATCAGGGGGAATTACATAGGCAGACATCCAGGAACAGGACAAGGTAACCTTCTGTACAGGTGAAATGGTGAGAAGGCAGCACAGAGACACACAAATGAAGAACGAGGCAGAAAAAAGAGAGTAGAAAAGCATGAAAACAAAAAGATCAGTAGTGTGTCAAATATGGACAAATTCTGAAACGGCAAATCAAACAAAATAACTCAACCTCGAATATCAGGAAAAATGTGCACATACCAACTCATTGAGATTAAGTTATATTTGAAGATTTGATGTCTTAGTTAAAATCCTGTATTTCAGTGATTCATTAGACTGGAAATCATTGCACCTTCAACAGGTAACACTGCCTAGTCAACACAGATAGATCTAGAGAAGCATATACACAAAGCTAGCCCATGTCTAAACTATTGTTTGTATTTAGAAGAGTCATCAATGCATTGAAAAGCAGAGATCAGGACACACCACACATGTGATCTCCAGCCAATCGGATCTCTCCTGTGCTCATGGTATGTTGAAAAGACTGAAAACTCCAGTGCACTCAAATCTCACTCCAGATTGTCTGTTTTAGAGATGTTTATCCACCCTTGGAGATCAAAGAGAGAAGGACTGCTCTCCAAATGCTTCACTAACAGTGGATCATGTTATGTAACTCCAGTCATATCTAGGGACCAGGGGCCGGTTTCACCAGCTGTGCGCAACTTAGCCTAGTTTTGACGTAAAGGAGCACTAAGTTACAACTAATGCATTTACACAAGCCTAAAATAAAACAAACTCATGTTTCACTTGACAAACTTCAATTTTTCACACATACAGTATATGATAATGTTTACACTTGTTAATAAATTACTTTGTTAGTGACTCTTCAACGTGAACCCAATCTAAGCAGTGACCCTGTGTGTGCGTCCTTGTCCTTAAAACAAAAAAAGAAAAAGAAAATCTTACGTTTTTGTATTAGTATTTATTTATTGATCCTTATTAACGTCAAATTCAGTTTCAGAATTTTACTTGCATAAAAAAATACTTAAGTTATCTATGGAATATTTCATAGTATCTCAATGGAAACATACAATTTAGATTGAAATTCACAGCATTAATACAACTTTTGCCCATATTTGAAAGCTGCTATTGGATTATTAAGGGTACATGTCATATGCAACTATGCATTACTTTACAGAGTTTACGACCCACTAGCTACATTCTGCCTTAAGAACAACTTGAAATGCAACCGAATAAAGTCCAGAATTAGTTACAACCTAGCTAGTACACACTAAGTTTCCAGTGTGGACTTCATATTCCAGTTTAAGAAAGAACTTATGAACGGAAGGTGCAACTCAACCCAAGAGAGCAAAGACTTGGGAACTTATTTTACTTCCAAGCCACCAATAAACAACCACACAGCAACACACTGGCACCAACTCCCAAACATAGCGTCATTGTGGTCAAACACCCCCCACATTATCTTCAGAACCTGTAAACAACGTTTAGCTTTAATTGCCAATCAGTGGTCCACTTTAGCGAACATTCAATTCTCTATTATTTTAAACTTAAGCATAAAAATAGAAGGTGTTTTTAGATTTGATACAGACTAATAAACAAGATTGTTGGATGAGCAAATAGCAGCCCATCTAATAAACCAACTGAAATGTGATTTGCCTGCAGATGTTGCTCTGAGGGAATCTTACACTGAAACACATGGACCCCGAGGTCATTTACAGAGAGCCTGAGCAACCAGCTCCTCTGAGAAACCCTAAAGCTGATAACATTGTTTAAACAGAACAAAGAGGCAGCGCTGCCTGTTAGCTGTGACTTATTAACCCTGTGAAACCAATTACGCAACGATCACACAGCTACAGAACAGACCAGTCACACAGTAACCAGCTCCTGAATGTAGTGATCTGGTGAAGATGGATTCAGTCACAACACTAAACTCAACCGTCAGTGTTTCTGTGAGACAATGTATATGAATATAGTATAATTTGAAAGTTTGGATTGGTAGGACGTTTTACTGTTTCTGAAAGGAGTCTCTTATGCTCACCAAGGCTACATTTTAGGCCTATTTGATCATAAATACAGTACAAATAGTAATATTGTGAAATATTTTTATACCTAAATAACGGTTTTCTATTTTAATATATTAAAAAATAATAATTTATTCCTGTGATGGCAAAGCTGAATTTTCGGTCTTCAGTGTGGATGCCTTTTTCAGGATTCTTCGATGAATAGAAAGTTAAAAAAAAGGCATATATTTGGAAGAAAAAATCTTTTATAACATTATAAATGTCTTTACTTTCACTTTTGATCATATTAATGCATACTTGCTAAATAAAAGTATCATTTAAAAAAAAATTATAATATCTTACTCCAAACTTTTGAATGGTAGTGTAAATATTCTACTACACAGAAACGGAAAATAATGTGTTGCAGAAAATCCCTAAACCCAGTTATAAGCAGTTGTCCCTTAGTGAGGACAACTTGTAATATTAATTGCCCTGGTTAATGCTAGAATAGTATTATAGGGTCATACCTGTATGAGCAGCTGCTGCTGTTCTGAGGTGGCCGTTTCAGAGAGGTCAGAGGTCAAACAGTGGCGCTGAAGGACAGAGTTGGGTAACGAGAGGAAGGAGCTCTCCTCCTCACCATCACTCATCAGGATATCCAGTGAACTTGCTGAAACTACAAAAAAGATTTTAAAAAATATGGTCAATTATTAATATTATTAAATTAAATAAAAATGGACTTGAACTAAACTAGAAAGTTGAAGCACTAAAAAAAAAAAAAAAAACTGAAGACTAACAAAAAAAAACAAAAAACAAAAACAGTAAAAATGACAAAAGCACAAAATTACTAAAATGTTACTGAACTAAAAATAAAAGCTAATTCAAAATATTAATAAATACTGTAATGGTATACAAATAATACTGGCCCGGATTAGGGCTGTGCAATTAATCGCATGCGATTGTCAAGCGCATCTCGTCAGTAGGGTTGGGTATCGTTTGGGTTTTTTCCGATACCGGTGCCAAATCGATACTTTTAAAACGGTTCCGGTGCCTAAACCGATACTTATTGCAAGTCACACAATGGCTTTGCGTGGGAAACCAACCGACTAATTATTTGTTCACTTGTTGGACATGGCTACTTCTCATGAACAAATCTAGAGCCAATGTCAAGATCTTCAGTTAATAATGGCTTCAATTTCAGTCTGTTTCTCACATGAAACCACTGCACAATTTCAGAAGATTTAAAGTATCTTAATTTTTCAAAAAGGTCTGGATCGGTTTGTGTTTCTCACTGAATCATCTAAAGCAGCTTCGAAACACATAAGAATGCAGAAAGTGGATATTCACAAAAGGATTCTTTTTGAGAGGTGTTTTTCTACCTTTTTCCACTCACATGCACTAGATGGACTTATTTGACCATTTCATAAATTTTTGCCATTTTTATTTTTTAAAACATTTAACACCTGTCTGGACACTCCTTCGTTCTGCTCAGGACAGGTGCACTGCTGCTCTCACTGATTGGTCCAAATAGGGAGTTATAGAAATGCGTAATATTTACATGAATGCTAGACAAACTCAAAATTCTTCCCCCCCACAGAATTTAATTATTAACATGAGCATATATTAAATTTTTGAACCTTTTAGTAAAAAAAAAAAAAACCTGGTTTCGGTACCCAACCCTACTTGTCAGTAAAGCCGGTTCTGTGATTAGTAGTAAATCTCCATCACCTGCTTTCAGATGGAGCGCCATTTACTACACAGAGCCGTAGTTCACTGACAATTAGGTTGTCATCAGGGGTGACATCAGGGGTGACTCATGCAGGCAGTCACCCCTGATGTAGCAGACATTTTTTATATTTTTCTGAAGCTTTTGTGTCCTTTTTGAATCTTCACAGCTCCTTATTCAACGTTACTGCATAAAAAGAGTTAATAATTTCTCTGTTTGTGTTACTTGGCAGAAATAAATTCCTTCAGGTTTGGAACAACATGAAGGTTGCATAAATAACGTCAGAATATTAAGTTTTGGGTAAAGTAATCCTTAATAGCCGACTATGCAGAGAACACATCAATCTGGTAAAGGCATAATAGAAACCATTGACTAATGATAAGATAACAGCCAGCTGCGAGTGATGCATTAACCTGGATCTCAATGCAGCGCTGAACCTTATCAAAAAAACAACAATTACCGTTTTGTTCGTCAAACAGCTCTCTGTCACACTCACGGATGAGACGTGCAGCCTCTCGCCGGTGCGGTTTACGATGACACAGCAGTAGAGCCGCTTTCGTAGAAGAGCATCAGGCTGAATGCAAACCTGTCACTGCATCACTGCAAACACCAGCCGCTAGACATTTCCCTGATATTCCTCTTTGTTTGCTTCCCGTTTTAGTCCTTTTTGTCCTTTGTTTCTCACACAATCACTGTGCCTGTTGTTATATTGTCCTATGCAGCACAGAGCGCATTAAGCACACGTACATATTTTCCCTGGCACAACCAATAGTCCTCGTGTTCAAGCCCTGCTCTCGTCTCTAAGGAGATTTACCCTTCTTTACCTGGATAGAACACATAGTGTTCTCCGTTTGGTCCGAAAACGTCTGACTGCGTTGCTCCTTGTCAGTGGGTAAGAACACATCCCTTGCTCTCTCCTCGATGACTGAGCTCTCTCACACACAAACACACACCTACTCTGTGTATCTCCAACCTCCTACATGCACTCAAACATTCAAACTATCCTCAGAAGAATGTTGCCACACCAGTTTTGTAGTCCACCCATGTGACAGTGCTTACCATCCAATGAGAGGTCTTTGTTCCAGAGCTCCTGCAGGCAGGGGGTGTGGCCAACGTCCCAGGTCTTTCGTGTGCCGTACATGACCGCAGGGCTGAGTAGACCACACCGCTGGACCGGCTGTAAACACAGACCACATCCAATAAACACCCAACTAATGAACATTTGAGACCTGAAAAAGCTGCATATTTAATTAAAAATTAATCATTAAACTTGTATTAACCCTTATATTATCATATAATAATAGTCTGAAAAAATATATTATATATGATGAAATGCTGCAGTAATCTCGGCATGTCTCTCATGCAGTCACGTGACCAGACGCTTTCCAATCACCAAACTTCAGGGCCATGAACAATCGGTGTAACCACAAATGAGATTAGAGTGATGGGCCACAGGTCGCACTGACAGACGAGGATTACGCTCCTTAACAACAACAGACAACACAAGAACCTGGACACCGAATAACTAACTGACTAACAGTGTCTTCTACAAACAGACCCGACCTGCTTATAAAACATCTGCTTACAAAGACATAGCAAAAAAACCAAGAGGATGGCAGTATTTACTAGTGTCTCATAATCTACAGTATTTCATCCAGCAAACAATAACAGATTTAGAGAGCACTGTCAATGTTAAATTTGCTAGTATTTGCATAAACATGCGAACGCAAATGTATTTGAATGAAAAGAACAGAAACATGTCACGGTCATATTTCATCCCAAAAATAGAAATGGGTGGGGAGCCTACAAAAGCGAACGTTTTACTTTTTTGAATAGATTTTTTTAAAGGCAGTACAATAAATGCTGTTCTTTTGAACTTTCTATTAAAAGAAACCTGAAAAGAAAGAGAGAGAGAGAGAGAGAGAGAGAGAGAGAGAGAAAGAGAGAGAAAGAAAGAAAGAAAGAAAGAAAGAACAGTTTTCAGCATTGATAATACGAAATCACCAAATCAGCATATTAAAATGATTTTGAAGGATCATGTGACACTGGAGTGTCACAGACTGGAGTAATGATGTAAAAATTCAGCTTTGTATCAAGAATAAATTATATTAAAACATATGAAATTGACAACAGTTATTTTAAATTTGAATAATATTTCACAATATTACTGTTTTTCTATTATGTTTTACATTGCTTTCACAAAATGACTGTTTTTGATCAAATAAAGGCAGCAGCAATAGAATAAATAAAACATAGCGCATATTGAAAAGTATGAAGAAAACTTCAAAAATGTATAATGAAATGTATATACACATTAGCCACTTCAGCACAGCAGCATGAAAAATAAAGGCTTTTAACAAGTCCTACACCTAAATGAATCTCGATTTGTTTAGCATCTCAACCGATTTGAATCGTCACATATTTGAATCGATTTTCAACCGGCTCACGGTTAATCGTTACATCCCTAGTCTGAGCTCTTATGTAGTGCACAGAAAACCACTCTGTCACAGTACAAAAGGGTCATTGGCTGATTTAACGCAAGTCTGAGCCCAAAAAGAAAGTCAGAGGCTGAAATTGAGTGAACACTGCATAGCAGCACAAGCAATCAGTCTTGACCCAACAACAAATACTAGTCACGCTGCATATCTAATCCTCCTAGAGCACAGAAACCCCTCTAAGACTACATAGCCTCTATTCACACTGGTCTGATTTCAACACACACACACACAGTCCTGCTGTACCATCAGTCTGGCTTTCCTGCAGTCCTGATGAAGCACAGGGCGATCCCGGTCCAGCCAGCTCTTGTTAACGAGTGAACCCATCCAACCCAACATCTTTATCTTCTCCGCTCAGAACCACCAAATAAACTGCTCTTAACCGCTTTACATCTTCAAAATGTTCATGTTGATCACATTGTAAGAAAGAAAAAAAAACGTGTTTACTATCAGGTCTGTGAAGTCATCCTGTGCCTCCACCTCTCTCTACAGAGACAGGGCAGCTTGAAGTTCATTTTACCCATAATCCTTTAAGCTGTCAGCAGATGACCTCTTTTCACCGTGATGGGAGGACAGACATTTTTGGACTGATCAATCCAGTCCCCACACCTGGCACCTTCACTTTCCCCTGATATGTTAGAAAACATCTGCACTTCAAGCAGTTTTATTCAAACAGTGGCCAGTCTGTAAGATTTATTAATGTTTTTTAAAATAAAAAAAGTCTCTAATGGTCACCAAGGCTGCATTTATTTGATCAAAAACACAGTAAAATCCATTTTAAATAACTGTTTTCTGTTTGAAAATATTATACAATGAAATGTATTTTTTGTGATGCAAAGCTGAATTTTCAGCATCATTATTAGTGTCATATAATAATAACATATTCAGTGTCACATGATGATGATGTAGTTCATCTTCTAAAAGGGAAACCTGTGTGAACTTGAGAGGAAGTGACTTTTTATTTTTTCAAACCCAAGTACCTGTATAGACAAAGTGAGCTTTCGGCTCCCTATCGACTCAAAGATAGTCCTTACTCCACCTGAGAAGAAACCTAAAAGCTAAGCTATGCAATTAGGGACAGAAAGCACATGTCTCTCAAAAGTGTATTCTGGAATAAAGAAACATTTCTCCCTTTAATCATGGTGTTTTCATCAACTGACCACCAGAGGGAGCAGTGAACATCTTAATTTTGATGCGAGTCACTCTTTTGCCTTGTCCAAATACCCACACTTGCGGTCTTTGCACTTGACCACTTGAACACTTATATGACGTATTTCCTGTATTTGGCCCAAGTGTTCAAGTGAGGATGAAGACCACAAGTGTGTGTCAAACTTTTCATTACCTGATAGTACACTTATAGTGTTGTAAAAATACAAGTGTTTACATAGCTTTATTTAAATTTTAATTTTAAATACTTTGCATTTTAAAATCAACTTCTAAATGTCTGTTCAGTAGTCCCTATAACATGACAATTTTAATTTGTGGTGCTTCTAATTAAGTGATAAAAAGCAGTTGCAAATGTTGTACAAAATAAATATCACCACTACTCATCTTTGCACCAATAAAACGTAAAAACACTGTTTTTCTACCAAATTATATGTAATATCTAATTATTATATTAATATTTAACTTGCATTGGAAAGGTTTCCGTGACCTCTCGTGAGATCTCGGCAAAAAGTCTCACGATTTATTTCCAGAACATGATGCATGATGGGATACACTAAGCCTCGAATAGCGCTCCGGAGCGGTATTCGAGATAGTGTGGGTTTAGTGTGCGTTAAGGGCACTGCGCTCTGGTGTTTTTAAGACCTGGGACAGTCTTGCGCACTTACTTCCTGTCGCGCGCACACGCTCTCAAGTGGCCAAGACCGCAAGTGTGGGTATTTGGACAAGGGGTTTAGTCTTTACCAATTACTGGATTTAGTTTTCATGAGGATGTACAGACAGATCTGGCATGTATAAACAAATAAAACCTCTAATAATCCAACATACGTCCCAGTAAACAAGAAAACATTACGGCATCTGAATTACCCCAGAGCCATTCTCTCTCCCTCGCTCACTTCCCCTAAGGTCCATTTATGCTCTGTCGTCGGTAAAACAACACTCGGGTCCTTCTGATGTTTCAGCAGAGCTCACGGTGGTCTCTTGGGAGGATCTCACACAACAGGCTGCTCTAATGAAACATCTGATCCGCTTCTGTCCCCTCATGAAACCGCACACCACAGACACTTCATCCAGTCCCATAGACGGGCATTTCATGAAACGCTGTTGAAAACGGCTGTTTAGTTGAGGAAGAGCCAGCTTTTTCCATCACACTGACATGGCTTTCATCTTCAGCAGCATACTTACACACAGAGGAGTGTGTGAATCTCATTAGCCTACTTCTGCCTCTCTCGTTGTCCCCTGAGTCTCATCTTCTATTTTAGCTCTGCTACCCACATCCACCGACAAAAAAAAACTATTTTTGTTTTTGATTAGTTCTGATGAACAAAATTAAATAAGATAATAGGCTAACGTATAATCTAGCTTTTTTCAGATATTGCACTTGGGTCTTCCAGACTCCAAACATGAAAGTCAACTGCAACAGAACAGAACAGCACAAATATTGTTATATTCATATTTTATATGCACTGCAAAACTTCTAAAATGGTTCATAATCAGTTTTTGGAAATGAATAAAAGGCCTTAATTACTAAATTACAATTAAAATCTGAGAACTGTGTTGTTGCTTTTTAAGTTGGTGTGTATATACTAAGGTACAATTGTAGAAGCAGATAAAAAAAATAAAAAAATAAAATAAAATACAATTAATTTAAAATAAAATAAAATACCGGGAATGTTCCCAATTCAGAAAATACATTTAATAGATCCAAACAGACTTGGATTCATACACTGTAAAAAAAAAAAAAATCTGTATAAAGTTCACAATGTACTGTATTAATATGTAAGAGTTTTCCATATTGATTTTTCAGGTGTTTTACCTGTATTTTGAATTTTGCACTTTTTGCACGGTTTTAGGGTTAATTGAAATGTCAATAAAATTAATGGACAATGTCCAGGCAGAAAATTACCAGTACATTTAGCCTACAAGTTTTTTTAAATGCAAAAAAAAAAAAAGCATTACAGACTTAAAATTATCTTTCTACAAAAAGTAAGTATATAGTATTCCTTCATGTTGAGAGCAATGCAAATGAGTGTATGTGGTTTTCGAATAAAATTCATCACTGGAATATACAACAAAAATGTTACTAAAGTATCCTGTTAGTTACTGCTGACCATTTCTTTACTCCAGCCTACAGCATCAATCATTCATACTGTATCAGTCGATGCATGGATGCACACACACACACACACACAGTCTGCCACCAGTGAGCAGTTTCATGAATCCTGTGGCCCAACAGTCTGTCGCTGTCTGTCTGATTTCCCTGTATCGTTCGTTCATCTGCAGTCACCCCCGGAGTGTCTCTCTCCATCTGTTTCTGCACTGCTTTGTCTAAATCACTGTACAAACACAAGGAAGCCAGGGACGCAAGCACATGCAACTTTCTCTGCTATAAACAGGCCCATGAAACATTCATCTGAATCCAGTTATTACAGCTTCCCCATCCCCCCATCATAAAAGAGTAAAATCGCCCTCTCCTTCCCTCCCTCCGCTCCTGTAAATCCCTCCATAGCGCTCCGGCACAAACATCTGTCTACGCTGGACACCGTGGCATTAAACGCTGCATGCAACGTCCGGCATCACTAGACCTGTGCATGCATGTCATGCCTCATGAAAGAGAATAATGCGTTACATTTTAGACATGAACAAAATCTGAATCTTAAACCAAACTGGTCAAATATGGACAGAAAAACAGTACACGTGGTTTAAGTAAAAGGTTGCAGCATCCTCTCTGAACTCACCTCTGTCCCTGCAGTCTCCTGCCGTCGCTCATGCCTTCATTATTTCATAGCGTGTATTTGGAGCACGAGCACATACACATACACACTCGTGTACACACACACCACCGCCGATTTCTGTGCCGCTCTGCCACCAGCTAAACCGTCCCTCTCGCGCTCTCTTTGTGTCACACACACACCCGCGTCTGCATGCAGCTCCTCTCTTCACACACACACTCTCGTTTTGACACGAACACTGTTCTTCTTGTCGCTGTTCCTTGGTAACGGTGGAATCTGAGCCGCATCACGGCCCCCCGCGCTTCTGCCCTCCTTCCCCACCTATCCCACAATTCCCTCCTCCCTCTCTGCCGCTCGCCTGGCCACAGAAATAAATATTTCAGCATGCAAATGCAGCGTGGTTCTGCTTCTCACACCACCAAAAAAACAAAACAAAACAAAACAAGACAAGACAGACAGTCATGACTTTTTTAAAGCCGGTCACAGCGGGTGAAATTGCTCACTCATTTGTGTGGTGTATTAATTGACGGGCCTCTCAGCAACTACACTGACACCATTCTTCAGCTCCCATGAGGGCAAACTCTCTCAGGCACTGCTAGGTAACTGGGTTACAAACGCAAACATGAACTAGTACAGAGAATGTGGCATACTTTAGGAACATGAATAACTGGCTGATAAACACTATAGATTGAAAGCTGTTGCTCTTCAACAGAGCACAAATCATTTTATGGTCAAGTCAGTATTATGAAACTCTTTCCAATATATTGTAAAACCAAGTAAAGCATAATAAAACTGCTGTTAGCGTTCTGTAGAAATATTATACACGTTAAAGGTTTACTAATTAAGGTCCTAAAAGTTCAGTGCCAGCTTTGATGACAAATCTGTGTCAGCTCAGGATTTTTCCATGTATTGACACGACAAGCCTGTTAATGATAATCCAATATTGCCATTCTAATCGCTGGTCGTGAACACCCTGAAACTCACTGCAACTAACCTGACAGTTACACATGGTTTGGCAAGTAGAATGCTCCTTTTACTTTTAACACTTTAACTACACTGCAAGCACAATATACTTTAATAATGGCTAAAAACATACCATAAAAAAAAGCATGTGAATGCCGCTGCTTGGCCAACACATTAAAAAATTTCAGTCTTGCTGTGCTTCACCAAAAGTGGCTATAATTCCATTCAAATATTCATTAAATTAAACCACATGTTTTTCTGATAGCTAAACTCACTAATAAACACACTAATAAGATCAAGATAACATGCTGAGCAAAACTCTCTTCAGTTTTACTTTTAACACTTTAACTACACTGCAAGCACAATATACTTTAATAATGGCTAAAAACATACCATAAAAAAAGCATGTGAATGCCGCTGCTTGGCCAACACATTAAAAAATTTCAGTCTTGCTGTGCTTCACCAAAAGTGGCTATAATTCCATTCAAATATTCATTAAATTAAACCACATGTTTTTCTGATAGCTAAACTCACTAATAAACACACTAATAAGATCAAGATAACATGCTGAGCAAAACTCTCTTCAGTTACTGTTGCAAAACAACTTTCCATAAAGGTAACAGTTCACGGTAATCGAAGCGCCCCTTGTGGCAACGTTTAGATTGCAACACTTATGTCTTATGAAATGTGGAATTGACTTCGAGTAGCAAGAAGAGTTCGCATTTATATATTTGCATGGAGTGTTTTTTATGATTGTTTAGTTTTTGTCACACTGCACCACTCGCTCACATATAGGCAATGCTACAAATGATATATGATATGTGTGGTATATAAATCACAATCATCAGAGAAAGTTTGTACATGCACTCCAGGTCTCGCAAAATCGCTAGCTCGACGTCCCGGGGCTATTGTGTTTTCCAGTTGGGCTACCAAAATGTATCACCACTCTGCCCGACGGGCTATGTTAAATGCAGATCTCCCGCGGGTCCTTAAAAACTCCTAAAGTGAGTTGTATCAAACTTAAGGCCATAAAAAGTTTTAAATATGTTAAATGGTATAAGAAATGTCTTAATTATAATTTCAAGAGGTCTTACAGTTGGGGACGGAAAGACAAGAGTAGCGATACGGCTGGATTAAACTTCAAAAGGCAATGATGTCATTGAATAAATATGAGCGCTGCACGATTCAAGTCAAAACGCGGCGCGGATTTATTTGAATGTATCTGATTCTGAAGGGAACCGACTGTCCTCAGAAACGTGTCGTTGGCATTTTAATTTCATTTGATCTATAATTCCTGATAAAGCAGCGTTTATGAGCGCGGAGCTGCTTTGTGTACAGCCGTTACCGGGGAAACCGCAATATTTCAGCGCTCCTAAAGCGCCTGAATTACTAGTCTAAAAACAGCTGATCGCACAAAACAGCTGAGAACAATTGGATGAGCGACGGAGCGTCTTGAAACATATCCAAATGACTAAAATAGCTCTACTAGACATTCAGCAGTGACGGAAATTTACACACTCCAAAAGTCCAAAGAACAGGAAACTGAGCCTAAACCTTCAACCAGCAAAGTGTCTGATGTTTCGCTAAATCAATAATACAACACTCACAAATAATGAGGAAATCAATCAATAAATAATTGCATTTTGGATTAAATGGAGGTTTTCCAGCATCAACATAACGTGGTGAAACCCTTACAGCTCCTGAATGGCTCGATTAAAAACAATAACAACCTTAAATAAACCTCCTTTGATAGTGATCAGCATGTATGTATCAGCAAATTAAACAGACCTGAAGATCAACCTCAAACACACATTCCTACATTCCTCCCCTCATTCCCTTCACCTCCATTTTCAATCTCACCTGTGCTCTCTTCCTCCTCTCATGCACATTATCCAGGTGCACGGATCTTCTTTTACTTGCTCTGCTGGGTCCATCCAAGCATCTTTCAAAGTCATGCTGTCTAGACACTCTTGAGGTCTCTAGTGGTCCAGAACCTTCATGCAAGTGGTGCTTGTTCCTCTTCTTACGTCCCAGTTTGGTTACATCTGGTCTTTGCTGCTCGGGACTCTCGATAGCCTTGGGTTCAGAGGGTTCCTGGACCTTGGGTCTCTTAAACAGGTTGTGGAGAGACAGCAACACCAGTGTGCACAGCACATACATGGTGGCGCTGACTAAGAGAGTCACAAATAGGTCAAACAACACGTTCAGTCAGAGAAAGAGATGCAGTATCCCTTAAAAGTCATTCCGGCAGATCCCGTTTCAGGGTCAGTGCAAGCAGAGAACACTATCTTCTGGTTGAAGTTACAGTCGTGATATCAGCTCTACTGCACTGCCCTGTGTAATGGTGAGATTCTGTCAAACTGAAGTCCAAAAAGCAACCAAAAAGTTTGGAATAAAGTCCACCAACAATAGTTGCCTTCTTGCTTCTTTTCCCACCAGTTCTTCGCCTTATTCACACGTGCTACATGTTCAGAACATGTTATTCAGACACCCCAGAGCTCGACTTCTTCTAATGCTCATTTAGGCTGATAATCTGTCCGTGATCTGATCAGCAAATGAGATGGTTGCTCTCATCTCCCATTCTGAGGGAGGATGAGGGAGGGCCGACTAACGCACACCTGCTTTTAAACCCCACAAAGCCATTTTAACCTACCTGGACACATCTATAAAGACACACCCTGATAAACAAGCTCATGTAAAGCCAATGCAAACACACGCAAACTTGTGGAATAATAGATGACTAGTTTGCTAATCAGGAATAGCTTCTGAATGTTGGGTCCTTATCCGTCCCGTCTCCATTCCTCCTCTTTTGAGAACTTCCAATGTTAACCTGGATAACAATACAGGTGTATTCCAGAGAAATCTGATCAACTGAGTAATCATGAATCATCAAAACAGAATCATAACCTCCACTGGCACAAGCTGATATCCAACAAATCTTCACCTCTTCTTGCGTCACTAATGGTTTTATTGCATTTTTTACGGTCTCTGGATTGCAGAAATAAAACTCTCACGGGTCAGCCCATTCCTTCTGTCATAACGCCTGGTATTGATAGTCCTTATCCCAGTTTGTGGTCCATACGACTGGGCAAACTCCAAACGGTCGCAGTCCGGCCGCTTCTGCGCTGCGGGTGAAGTTCCACACCTCTTCTGAAAGAGAAAATGTGTTTCACTCTTTCTCCCTCCCTTTTCTCATGGTGTCCATCTGTCACTGCAGTACAGAGAGCTTAGCGTCTCTTAGCAATGATGTAACAACGGTTTGCATTATGCAAAAAGAAGAAAATCAACTTAATGTGTGGATAAAGAAGCCTGTCTGTGATTGGTCATTGCCATGGTGAGATGACCTTGTCGAACTGCGTCTTACAAACCAGTCCATCATGTTTCGGACAATAAACAGAAAATAATATAGAAGTGGGCAATTTAGGGAATGGCTCACAGTGAGAGCTGACAGTGTCGATCTTGAAGGCTGAATTATGATTTGTGGTCATAAAAGATCACTGAAGCCTTGTTCTAGAAATTTAGGATAAGAAAACAAAGGTGTCACGTTCTCTGCATGTGCGCAGACAAACAAAAGACCATCTTCTGGTTCATTACCCTTTTTAGGGGCCTGTCTGTCACATACTTCAGACCAAGAACAAACAATAATAGTGCCTGTTCTAACTAAACTAACCAATGAATTAAGTCAGTGCTCAAAAGACTAAATGGCATATTACACATTTTATTAAAAAACACTCGGTATAATGTGGGAAAAACTTGAAAATTGCAAATAATTTCACTGCAGAGGAACGCATTTCTTTTATAGAGCAAGGGTGTCCGAACTTGTTCCTGAAGGGCCAGTACTCTTCTAGAGTTTAGCTACAACACAGTTGCCTGAAAGTTTCTTGTGAGTCTGAAGACCTTGATTACTTTGGTTCAGGTGTGTTTAAGGGCTGGGCAATAATGATAATTATCGCAATATAATTTTCCTCAATAAAATGATAACAAGAGTTCAATAAATGTTCAATATAATGCTTATACAACAAAAGCAGAACAAAACAGCGCTACTCATTTGAACCACGGCACACGGACCATTTATCTCTAGAAACAATGTGCGCAAAAATACAGCCAGAAGGCTTTTCAATCTAAATCGCCATCATTTACCATGGATTTACTGTAGTAACACTAAATGCACTATGGTATTGTGGCAGAAATGTGGGATATATCAAATTTTACTATATTATTAATGTAGACATGTATTAAATGTATTTAATGCACTGCAAACTGTACTGAAGATACGCGTCAAAGTCAGGCAACACAAACCAGTTTCATGATTTGAAACAATTTCACTAATTAGAACATGCAGAAACTAAGAAATTATTTTTTATATTAAGATATTTATATTGTTAAGGAAAAATGACTGGAAAAGTGTAAGAATTCGAAAACATGAAGTGTTTGGCATGTTCTGACCATAAAGTGTAGTTTAAAACCATAATTAACGGCTTTCAATTAGGAGCAAAAATCTGCCTTTAAACTTGAAAGAAATAAAAATGTGAAACTTGATAATTATCAATTTCGACTGATATGAAAAGTTTCACTGTGATAATTTTTTGGCCATATCGCCAGCCCCAGCTGGAGCTAAATTCTGCAGGACAGTGACCCTCCAGGAACAGGTTTGGACACTGCTGTTATAGAGCAGTGAAAGCTGTCTGTGATCAAACCAATTAAAGGTGCAATCAGATCAGGGTTATAAAAAGATAGGCATGCAGGTGAAATCACAAAAAAGAAAAAAAAAAGAAATGGCAACACTATAACCTTACTAAGATAAAACTTGACTTGTCTAGATGACAAAGCACGAAAAAGGTCACCAAAAGGCGAATTCGAAAACATGAAGTGTTTGGCATGTTCTGACCATAAAGTGTAGTTTAAAACCATAATTAACGGCTTTCAATTAGGAGCAAAAATCTGCCTTTGAACTTGAAAGAAATAAAAATGTGAAACTTGATAATTATCAATTTCGACTGATATGATAAGTTTCACTGTGATAATTTTTTGGCCATATCGCCAGCCACAGCTGGAGCTAAATTCTGCAGGACAGTGACCCTCCAGGAACAGGTTTGGACACTGCTGTTATAGAGCAGTGAAAGCTGTCTGTGATCAAACCAATTAAAGGTGCAATCAGATCAGGGTTATAAAAAGATAGGCATGCAGGTGAAATCACAAAAAAAAAGAAAAAAAAGAAAAAAAAGAAATGGCAACACTATAACCTTACTAAGATAAAACTTGACTTGTCTAGATGACAAAGCACGAAAAAGGTCACCAAAAGGCCACCTTACACGAAATGCAAGACACAACCAACCACAATACAATTCAACTGGAAACTACATGGGATGTCCTCCGTATCACTATACTGTACATTAGAACAGCATTGCATTAAAAAGTATACAGGAATTACTTTAGAATCTATATATTAACAAATCTACGCAGAATTAGATTGCCAAATGACAAAGTTTGTTTTTATTCCAAAAAAGAATGAGATTTCCACTAGACTTGCCGCGATAGACGGTGCTGACGGTGATACCGGTGTTAAGCCGCAACACTGATTATGTCACTTGCCCACCGCGGCACCGACCCCCACCGTCGTTTTGATTTTTTATAGTAATAAAAATCATTTAGTTCAGTAAAACAACAGACACTACAATTAAAAACTGAACGCGGCTGCTCAATGCCGCGTGCCGAACGACAAGTCGCATCACAGATCAGATTTCATTTATCCAGTGAGGAGAGCGAGTCGAGCTGACTGACAAGAAGAGTGAGGTGAGGGGAGACAGACAAGACGATCGTGGATGATTTAGTTTCAAAACGAGATACAAAAGCGCCTGTTTGGCAATATTTTGGATTTTGAAAAGCCTGTTGACTTTTGCGGTTTATCTAAGGTGATTTTGGAAGTTTTTTTAAACATTCGTTTCTTATTTAATTGGTTCCACATTGTTTGCTGATTTTTACTTTATTTAAACTTTGTTTCATTTTTTTTTTTTTTTTTTACATCAAGGTGTATGCCGTGCCTTCAAGCTTTCTTACTTGTTTTGCTAATAAACGTTCTACATTTCTCATTTATTTAGTTATATATTATACATGTTTACTTAGGTATACAAAACTGGAAATCGGCTATTTAAACTTTATGCAAGTTATTTGTTATTTTATATTAGGCATAGCCTGCCCTATAGCATGGTGTATTTTTATTTGTTTTGTTAATAAAAGTTCTATGTTTTATATATAGGCTAAAGTGAGTTTGATTAAAAGAACCAAAGACTTAAACTACTTCAGTCTGTGTGCATCGAATTTATTTAATACACGAGTTTCACCATTTGAGTTGAATTACTGAAATAAATGAACTTTTCCACGACATTCTAATTTATTGAGATGTACCTGTATATACAACATGTAAACAGTTTGAAATATCTGCCACGTTGTGATTCAATTTTTCCAAGATTCCAAAAGCAAACGACTTTTAATGGATGTTTGCAGTCACTGGTGTTATGCATGTTATGTGATATGTGAGCTGATAAAAAAAGGCAATAAACTTGAAATTATATGACATGAACACAAAGACTCTAGTGTTGCTATGAATAAAAAAATACAATTGCAATAAAGTGGATATCGGAATACAGCAGTATAAACAAATGACCTCAATGTCTTGACAAGTCTTCACAATGACGTTCCAAAACATGTTTGAATTTTTCTCCTGATTGAAACAAAGTAAAAATCTGGGAGAACTAAACATGCACATACATATTCCATGCATTTACAATGAACAGGCCACCTTTGATAATTCCAGTGGTGTTTTATATCCTTTTTGAAGTTTGAAGGCTTCAGTCTTTATTAAAAAGGATCATATGATGCGATTTCAAGTTTTCCTTTCTCTTTGGAGTGTTACAAGCTGTTTGTGAATAGATAAGATCCCTAAAGTTGCAAAGACTAAAGTCTCAAACCCAAAGAGATATTCTTTATAAAAGTTAAGACTGGTCCACACCCTCCATAATGTGTTTTTTGAACCTTAAACCGCATAAACATTTCATTACACCAAATACACAAAATAATGTTCTTTTTAGCAACATCATATGACCCCTTTAAAATAGCATGGAAAGGAAAGGCCAGTGCGTGCTTCAGAATTTCTCCTTTTGTGTTCCACTTAAGTACAACATACAGTTTTAGAACAACATCAAAAACTAGGCAAAAATGACTCTGAAAAGTAAGTTATTTCTGAGGAAAAGTCTATCATTTGGTTTTTTTTTATGTAAATGAAGTGGCGTTGTGAATGTTTTAAGTATTGATAAAGTGTCTCAATACTCACCACTGTATAGGGTTGGGAATCAAAAATCAATTCCAATTCCAGAATCGGATACTTAAAC
>NW_015644168.1:409767-414677 GCF_001515625.1 Sinocyclocheilus rhinocerous
GACGCGTTTCAGAAAGGCGGGGCATAGAGGAGAAACAATAATGTACAGTATGTGGAAAATAATGTGTTTTTTGAACCTTAAACCGCATAAACATTTCATTACACCAAATACACAAAATAATGTTCTTTTTAGCAACATCATATGACCCCTTTAAAATAGCATGGAAAGGAAAGGCCAGTGCATGCTTCAGAATTTCTCCTTTTGTGTTCCACTTAAGTACAACATACAGTTTTAGAACATCAAAAACTAGGCAAAAATGACTCTGAAAAGTAAGTTATTTCTGAGGAAAAGTCTATCATTTGGTTTTTGATTATGTAAATGAAGTGGCGTTGTGAATGTTTTAAGTATTGATAAAGTGTCTCAATACTCACCACTGTATAGGGTTGGGAATCAAAAATCAATTCCAATTCCAGAATCGGATACTTAAAGAGCACCTATTATGCCCTTTTTTACTAGATGTAATATTGGTCTTGGGTGTCCCCAGAATGTGTCTGTGAAGTTTCAGCTCAAAATACCCCAAATCAGAATCGAGAAGTAGAATCGGAATTGATAAAATTCAAACGATACCCAACCCTACCACTGTATATACATGCTTTTCATTCCAAGACATTTTCCCTGTCTATATATTGGTTGCATTTTTAAAGTAGTAACTACCCCAAACATCAAAATGTTTGTAATTTTTTGGGTAAGTAATGGTGAGTATTTGTGTGACAGTGGTGAGTATTTGGACACTTTAGCCTCACTTAAAACTTTCAAAAAGCAACTTCGTTTGATTATAAAATCCAAATTCTAATGATTTTGCCTAGACTTTTATCCAAGAGATCTTATATGAATGCAATTCTCCTTAAATTCATACGGTGCCCTAGAAGAGTAACCACAGTCAGATGTAGATCTTCACATAAACTTTCAACAACTACTGTAGAAACTGTCACAACACCTGTCTTTATTTAAACCAATTTATCTAGACCACGTTTTGCTGAAAGATGTGCTTGTGCTTTCTTTCCTTATAAAAAAAAAAAAAATCAAACTGCTTTATTATTTTGTCATCTAATGCAATGAAATCATACATGAAATGCATTTTAAGTGTCCAAATGCTTTTTGGTGCAACAAATATTTGCACAAAACTTTCAATGGAATTTCACTGTTATCTCAATCTATCAATGATTTATAAAGTGAATGGGTGTAGGTGCCACGCAAACACCCAGGTATAAGACCTCTAGTTACGAGGCTAAACCGAACACGACCACATCAGTTAATAAAATCCTTCATGCAATGCATTTTAATGTCCAAACGCATTACAACAGTAGGTCTTCGCACAAGACAAATATTTGCACAAAACTTTCAGTGGAATTTCACCGTTATCTCAATCTATCAATTAATTATAAAGTGTATGTGTGCAGGTGGCATGCAGACACCCAGGTATGCAACTTCTAGTTACGAGGCTAAACCGAACACGACCACCTCGGTTAAGCAGCTTACAGCAGAAATATTTCAGCAAATTGAGCAGTGGGATTAGGAAAAGCTGACAGCTGCCACCACTCTCATTCAAGGTCTTCACAATTAATGCAACGAGACAGTGAGTTCAGAAAGGGAAAGTCAGCAGAGACTTGCACAACCTTTCTGTGTGTCTCCAGGCAGTGATGAATTTAGTTTTGCTGTCACACAATGCCCTCAGTGTGCGCTATTTCTGAAGCAAATTACAGAGTAACAGAAAAGGGCGGGAAACCTCAAAATTACAGGCTTAATGTCCACTAATGTATGATGCAATACCTCAGCTCTTAGCTTTTTGTTGGAGAAACAGCGTGTGTGCATACATTTTCAAGGAACTGGTTTCTTCGGAGAATACTGGTCTGGGCAGCACGGGTCAGAAAAGTGAGGATCAGTGTAAACTTGAAAAGTTAAACAGTGGAAACACAGGTTTGACCCAACCTACTGGCAATGAGCAGTGACCTCACGAGTGAGTCAGAGTCTCCTTTGAGGCGTACAGGCGTATATACAGGCATGTGGGGAGACGGCCATGTTCTGGGTGTCTGACATCTGTTGCACACGTTGTGCTGCAGAAGCACCCAGTAAAGTTTACTTCAGGCTGGAGGATACAAAAAGAAAGAAAAATAAATCAAAGCCTCTTAACCAGAAGAATGAGTATTTTAGGCTGTTAAAACTCAAATGTGTGGCCTATAAGAAGAACATCCTAATTTTATTTGTTGAACTAATTAATCTTATTTTCTCACTTAGACAAACTCGCAGAAATCTTTCTTTGGCACATTGAAGATACCAGCCCATAAACACCGAGAGATTGTGGAGCACAGCACCATCTGTTGGTCTGAGGTGTTTCTTGGATAGAGGACAGTCTCTGATTCAGTGCAATTATGTAACATGAAGTCTTCCTTGTGTTGCCAGTATACAGAGGGTGTGACGGTGTCTCAGGGAATTCAGTTGTTTACTAACGTATAATTGGGGAAAAGAAAATGATGGTAATACGCAACACAGGATATTCCTTAATTATACGACTACACAAAATGAAGGTGATACTGTGAGTGGTGTCGCTCATTATCTTCTTAAAAATCGTCATTTTAAAGGCAGAGTCATGTAATAATTGTTAGTTGATGTCAAGCAATGACAGCAGTTTCTTAAAGTATGATGAGTATTCTTAATCTAAAAGTAACTTAAAGCAACATTTTTGTAATTTGTCTATTATTATACACACTTTACTGTATGAGCTCATATTAATGGGAAGCTGCATAGAATATTTGTGCATTAAAATAATTAACACATCATGCCACAAGAACTGCAAAAAAGCTATAATATTTTGATACATTTAGAATGATCTCTAGGGGTGTAACGGTACACAAAAATGAGTGTTCATTATGTACTGTAAGTTACTCGATTTGAGTTCACAGTTCAGTACAGCAAGAGAAAAAAACCCCAAAAAAACCCATGCAGACTGAACTGAAACACCTGTACCATTTTTTTTCCCAGTAGGAATATGTTACACCCCTAGTGGACACATTTGATAAAAATCATTTTGATACAGACTAATGAATCTTTCAGACTGAGAAGAACCAATTCAAGTCAAAAGATTCACTCACATAATGGTTTCCTTGCATGTTTCACTCTACACAACAGCAGTGTTGGAATTACCTTGATCAGCTTCATTTGCCTGAGGACATGACAGACATCAAGTCTGACAGCAAACGAGTGACAGTTAGTGCATTTTCCACCTCAACAAACACACACACAGCTCTAGGATGAAAAGCGTCAGTGCCATAGTCTGTTCTCACTGACTCTGCACTGAGGAATGTACTTAAGGGCATATTCGGGAATCATAGAATACAAACTGGACAAGGCAGCCCAACATGTCTACCTATGTCAGTATCACACCCCATCAAACAAAGAAAAAAAAAAAACGTATGAATAAGAGTGCTGTCTACAATGCACTGTAATGGAAGCTGTGCAATTCTAGCATGTATGGTTTCATTGGTTATTATAAAAAGTCTCTTTGTAGAGCAGAGATATCCAAACCAGGGTGCGCAGACCAAAGTTGGCCCATGATGACCTTTGCTTTGGCTCACCAAAAATAAATAAATAAAATAAAATAAAATAAAAAAACAAGGGCAAAAACATGTCATTAATGCATTTTTTCTTTTTTTTTTTTGCATTGAAATGTAAAAAACAGTAAAACTGAATTTAATAAAAACTATTTTCGATTTACACAAATGGTTATTTATATTTTTAATTATTTAAAAATGTTAGAAATCTCATACATTTTAATATAATATGGTTGAATATAATGCAACATTTGTGTTTGGCTTTTAGCCCCTCGATCAAGTTTTGCCCTTTGTATTCAAAAGTTTAGGCACCTCTAGTGTAGAGGGTTACTGAATATGACACATTCTTCAGAAATGCTCATGGTGCAACGCAGCGAAAAAACATTGTATTTTTGTCACATGCAGTGTATAGGAGCGTTCAGAGCGTTCAATCTTGCATTCAGTTTATTCTTTAACAAAAAAGCACCGCAATTTTTTTTTCTTCAAAAATCACACCTGCTATTTTTCCAAGTCTTCTGAAGCCACATAAGACTAAAAAAAATACAAATAAATGATAATCTGTTGAGCTGTAAACTGGAGTCCGTGGAAGAAAAAAAAAAGAAGAAGATTGATTAAAGGGGTCATATGACGATGCTAAAAAGAACATTATTTTGTGTATTTGGTGTAATGCAATGTGTTTATGCGGTTTAAGGTTTAAAAAACACATTATTTTCCACATAATGTACATTATTGTTGCTCCTCTATGCCCCACCTTTCTGAAACGCGTCGATTTTTACAAAGCTCATCGTTCTGAAAAGTGAGGTGTGCTCTGATTGGCCAGCTATCCAGTGCATTGTGATTGGCTGAATACCTCAAGCATGTGATGGAAATGTTACACCCCTACCATACTGTGATGCCATCTCCCGGCACGGTGAGACAAAACCAATAAAACCCATTACAAACATATGACCCCTTTAAATCATTTAGACTTTTTTTTGCCTTTTAATTAAATCACCCAATTCATTGATCTGACTCAAGCGAATCATTCATTCATGAACTGCACATTGAACCTTCTCATGAACATTCCATAGTTACAGTGAGATCAAGATTGTGAGGGAATAACTTCCCTTTCGGTCCAAATCCATCGAATGGCTTCAGAAGAAACTTAAGAAAAAAAGTCAGAGGTTTAACAACATGATATGAGTAAATGATGTCCGAATTTACCTGACTCAAGCCATTCATTCATGAACTGCACATTGAACCTTCTCATGAACATTCCATAGTTACAGTGAGATCAAGATTGTGAGGGAATAACTTCCCTTTCGGTCCAAATCCATCGAATGGCTTCAGAAGAAACTTAAGAAAGAAAGTCAGAGGTTGGTT
>NW_015644168.1:416187-434984 GCF_001515625.1 Sinocyclocheilus rhinocerous
TCAAAGAATCATCAGATCAGCATTCACATGATAACGTTCAATCAACAACTTCAGCCACTATCTAACCAAATTAGTTAAGCACTAGAAGTGTCCCACGGCCTTCTTCTTTTACAAGCCAGTCTAAACTAACTCGACTGATGACTTGTCCGAACTGACATGATGACTAGTTCACTGAACATCCGCTGGATTGGCACCGGGCACACCCGGACTTTGATACACCCAAAATACTGCTGAATAAACCGTGATTTACCACTTAACATTCACTCGATGAAAACATAGTTTAGCTTATATTTTAAGTTTTAACCACGTATAGTGGAATAATAATAACTGTTTAGACTAGAGAAAATACAGCTGACTTCTTTCAAGTCATTCACCGCCTCTCATTCGAGAAAACGCAAGTAACTATTTTAATTTTAACCAGAGAAACAGGATGTTTAGTTTATGATTCAGGATGTTCTACAACATATATTTACTTTATTAAACGAGTTTGCATTACTGTCTAAAAAAAGAATTGCTTATAACTGCGACAGTTGCACGTGTTTTGCACTTGCACTTTATAAAGTCGTCATGGTTTCGCTATATAGCGGATTAATATAGTATAACGTATAAAGCATGTGCGATATATAAGTGAAAGAATGTGCTTACGTCTCAGGCCAGCACGCCAAACTCCTTCCTCCGCCCGGTTTCCTTCTTAACCCGTTCCCTTCCTAGTTTTATTCCACTCCTCTTCTATGCGCCTGTTAAAAAGCAGTGTTTTATCTCACAGTTGGAAGAGTTTAAAGTTTTGTAGTCTCTGGTGAAGTGAAGATAAACACGCCTGAGTGAAACATGCAGCACGCGACACACGCGCGCGCTCGCTTGCACAGCTGACTGCAGTGACGCAAACGCTCCTCCTGTTCAAGCGAAGGAAAACTGAACGCGTTTCCATCCTATTAGAGACTACAGGCCACTGTTCAGCCCTCATTATCTCAAACTCTCAGTCAGCCCTCCTGATGTTAAGAAGACGCGTAATAATACACACTACAAGAACTTTCATTATAGATAGGATAAATGTGTTTCATTTAGAAGCTAGAAGTAAAAATTTGGTCAAAGATGTTATGTTTTACACAACATGTTTGCGGATAAATTTTAAAGACGAATGTTGTTGGACACCTTTTGTTTCAACAGAGTACAATTTGTGCTTTTACATCCACGCTGCTTTAATAAGATTCATGTATAGCTTAATGCAGAATACACATGCACAATGCATGGGGTATAGGCCTATATTTGAGACTGTAAAAAAACTGAGATCCAGAATCTAATCTTATTTAAACCTGAAAATAAACAGTTTTTAGTGATTTCAAAAATAGTAGAGAAAAGTTATGATTTAACTTGTATAACTTTGATAATTTGCGATAAAAAAAATCTGGTACTAAATAAGAAAAGAAAGCAATATATATATATATATATATATATATATATAATTTTTTTTTTATTCCCACTGGTTCTCTGACTTTTGGACCTTATTGTACAACACGTCAATAAACCTATACTAGTTATTTAGTGTATTATAATAGCAATTATCTTCATTTTCACAAGTGCCTACTACTCCACTTTAAAGAGTGTTCTCAGGGGTTTAATCTGAACTGTAAACCATTAAAAATCATTAACAATGAGAGATTAATCTCATTTTACACCCAATAACTATAGAAACATTTGAATAACCAAATCTTTGGGATAAGTAGATGTTTTCAGACAGTAATCTTATATAAGATTGACTCATCATATCACTAATCCGTTAGCGAAAACCTTGATTAATCATAATCATCATACCTGATTTATGGCAGAAATTAGTTTAAAGGGATAGTTCGCCCAAAAATGAAAATTGTATGTTTATCTGCTTACCCCCAGGGCATCCAAGATGTAGGTGACTTTGTTTCTTCAGTAGAACACAAACGAAGATTTTTAACTCAAACCGTTGCAGTCTGTCAGTCATATAATGGAAGTGAATGGGAATCACGGCTTTGAGAGTCAACAAAACATACACAAACAAAACCAAATTAAACCCTGACACTAAAATGACTGACAGACTGCAACGGTTTGAGTTAAAAATAACGATCGGTCTGTGCAAGAAACTGAACAGTATTTATATAGTTTTTTACCTCTGATGCACTGCAATGTCTGAACTGTCCTGAGCGCGTCGGCACGTGACACGTCTTCTTCTTCTTCTTGCTATTATGGACCATCGACACTCTATCTACAATCTCAATTAGGAGTGTCAATGGTCCATTTGAGAGATAGGTGGCGGTAATGCACTTATAAGTCTATAAGTCTTATAAGTCAATAAGAAGAAGACGCGTCAAGCGCCGGCTGTCGAGGACGCGCTCAGGACAGTTCGGACATTGCAGTGAATCAGAGGTAAAAAACGATACAAATACTGTTCAGTTTCTTGCACAGACCGATCGTTTCGTGTCTTTAGACAGACTGCAACGGTTTGAGTTAAGCATCTTAATTTGTGTTCTACTGAAGAAACAAAGTCACGAACATCTTGGATGCCCTGGGGGTAAGCAGATAAACATCACATTTTCATTTTAGGGTGAACTATCCCTTTAAGCTGCGAGATGAACAGCTTATATAACATACGTTTTGCAGCTCATTGAATTCACTAGTTTACATACAAATGGAAACATCTTAAAGAAATAATTCGCCCGACAAAGAAAATTCGGCATTTACTGACCCTCATGTTGTTTCAAAACTGTTTGACTCTTTCTGCAGACAATATTTTAAAGAATGTTTTAAATGTTTTTGTCCATACAATGAAAGTCAAACAGTTTAAAACACCACTGGACCCTATTAACTTCAACGGAAAAAAAAAAGAAGAGTGTGAGTACATGATGACAGAATTTTCTTTTTTAGCTGAACTACCCCTTTAACAGCCCCTTAATGTAAAATGTAGTTGCAGTCAGTTAGCAAACCCAGTATTGTCTCTCAGATTCCCGCCTTTACATATTTCCTGCCTCTGGTCTTCTGGAGCAAGAAAGGAACAATGAAAAACTGCTCATTCTTCCTGTGCTCTTCCTGTCAGTCTGTATGTCTGAGTCTTATATGGACAAGTGATTTCCAGGAGCATTTAGACCTGTTTTACAAGATTTCACTTTTTTATGATTTTTTCCACATACATCCAGGGCTTAGTTTAAATTCACAGCACCTGGGATGAAATCTTTATGTGTAGGCCTCCTCCCCGGGACCAAAAAGTAAGCTATACTGCAAGAGTAGTTAGTGGGCCTCATCACAGGGCTCAGGCAATCATGCTTGCGTTTCTGTATACAAAAATAGAACAGCTATTACATGCAATCAACCTAATTCCTGCCCATTCTTCTAGCCTCTTATGAAAAAAATGAGGGCTGTCTGAGACGTGAATGAATGAGTCTCAACAAATGCAAATTAAAAGTATGCAGTATCTTTCCATTTATAGGTTCTTTGGTGCCTGTTCACACTAGAAGTTCAGCACGAACTGACCTGGAAACACTGAAAAATCAATCATAATTGATTAGTACTCCTAGTACATATCAAAGCACATGGAAATATCAGCGGGGTATTTTCACCATGTGACTTTTCACGAGTCTTTTGAAAGAAATTAGACGAAGTCTAGCTTTCTAGACTTACCTTATAAAAGAAATGTAACAGTTATATCCAATAAAGCATGAAAATTGCCTTCACATGGTAATGTATCACAATATTACTTTGTAACATCACAACTGATACAATGTTAAAGTGTATTTAATGCAACTAGACAGGGATAATTCACACAACAAAAAAATGAATGTTCTGCCATTATTATCCATCCAAGCTGATTTGGTGACTACTGACTTCCACTGTAAGGAAAAACATACAAATAAAAATAAATAAATAAAATACAATAAAAAACACTGAGCCATTTCTCAAAATATTTTTACATATTAAATAATCTTCGTATTTAAAACTGGTTTGGAACCACACAGAATTTTCAATTTTGGGTGAACTATCCCTGTAACATGTATAGTTTGACTAGAAATAAATGTACAATGTCGTTGTAACATGCTTGTGTGTGTAAAGTTGTGTAGAAAAACGTGTGTACAGAGGGAATCCGCTAAGGCAATAACAGACAGGATGTTGGAATAACATGCAGAGCAGCAGGCAGTCTTGGAATTAGAGCAGCGTGTGCTGTGGAAAATAGTCAAGATTACTTTCCATTACACAGTTCTGCTGACCCTAATGGCCCTTCAGTCCTAAACATCAAAGGCCTTAAAGGCAGGGTATGTGATTTTTCAAAAACACTTTAGAAAACTGATTCGGGCTGAATCGCAAAACAAACTTGTAGCCAATCAGCAATAAGGGGCGTGTCTACTCGTGATGTGGAGGAGAGAGCTTTCAGTGCATGGAACGGACATTAGCCGAAACATTGGCTACCAGAAATCACTTACTCTGCCTTTAAAGGGAAGTTAAAGTGATGTATATATCATTTTTCAATGTTAGAATATTTTACTTATCCCAGCATAACATACAGTGACAACTATAGGCGAGCCAACAGGTTGATTCCACTGAAAGATGTAAACACTGTGACACTAGTAGAACATTACTCTCTCAGCAACACTGGCTCAACCAATGGTGTGAGTTTGAGGCGGGGCTAGCCGTTTATCTGGCCAATGGCAGTTGGCGGAGTGTTCAGGAAATGTTGTGGCTCAGGGGTATTCCAGAAAGCAGGTTATGCCACATACCCGGGTAAGTTTATTGATAAGTAAACAGATAACCTCAACTTTCGGTTCCAAAAACTGAGATAACTTTCATGGAATTTAAGTAGTCATAGCAAGTTATTCTTTGAACATTCAGTATATATGTTCCCTATTACGGAGGTTTCAATGGGAGTGACAAGTTTTACACAATGTTATATATATAGTCATCGTTTTTTTTATATTTGTAAAGCAATATGATAACAAAGCAATGTTTATTTAAATTTTTTTCAACAAGACATTTTCTATATAATGTATTTCTATAATAAAAAATAAATGTGATCTCACCTTACAACAAATGTGGAAGCAAAATAAACTCATACAGCCATATTATTTTTGCAAGCACTGACTATTTTTAGTTGAGTCAGTTTTTCTTAATTTACAAATTTAGTATCAAACAAACAACATAATTCTTGTTCGCAGTGATAAAAAAATGTAAAACATGAGATGATTGCAAAACCTCATATAGGTTAGGCAATATATAACAATAATAATAGCCATTAAACAAAAACGTATGGTGTACTTCTTCTTAGCGTCTGTTTTCATGCGGATTCCTGTTGAGAATGTCTTTGTGTGTTCATCGTGAACATACTCCGAGTTGACTGAACTTACTCCCGGTTTTTGGAACCGATAACCAGAAGAAAGATTTGGGGTTTATATGACAGTGGGTTAACTCTTCTTTCTGGAATACCTGTCAGAAGCTCACTTCACTTTCAAATAATATTTAGGGCATGTTTACACTTGGCAGATTTGGTTTGGCTAAAAGAAAATTTGGTGCAATTACTCTGTTAGTGTAGTTCATTTGAATAAGTCTGAATGCTGACACTCGAACCTTGGTGCACACCAAACAAGCAGACTGAGACCCCATGAAAAGGCAGGTCTTGTTCTTCTTCCAAACAAACTTTGGTGCAGTTTGACTTAAAAATATGAAAGCAATACGGACCAAAGACATCTAAATGACATCTAAACCAGGGCTAAATGTATCATTTACTTTTTGAACCAGACCAAAAGAACCAAGAGAACCGAACTATAAGTGCAAACACACCCTTAGACAGCAGTGCCCCTCTAAAAATGTAATACTTTTCACCTCTTGAGAGAACATCTAGGCAAATGAAAGTCCTTTAGATATTGTGTATCATCTTGTTTCAAATGCCTCAAAAACTTGAGCTTACTAGAAAAACCACTGGAAGCCTAGCGTTCTTGCAGGAACTTACAGTATAGGTCTTTTCTGAAAAGGTGCCTAGAGATTCTCCAAAAATTGGTTGAAAAGCATGTTTAGGACTTTCACCAACATGCTAAAACAGAAAGATGATGAGGGTTGTATGCATTGGGCTTTTCTTCAGGCTATCTACCCTATCCCTACTCTGGTTTTTGTCCTTGCCCTCATCCTTTCGCTCACTAGTCTTCAGATTTGCTCGGCTCTTCTTCCTCCACTCCCTCTCCGGGACTGACTTCCACAGAGAGGATCTCCTCTCCCTCAACGCGGGGAGTCATGCGGATGATCATGGTGCTGTCGGTGGTCTCTGATACCATGTCATCTTCATCTGGGACGCGAGGCCAGGGAATGGGTGAATGGCGGTGCATGGGGGAGGGAGGGGGCACTGGAGCTGTGGAGGTCCTGCCGGAGACAGGAGTGGACGGCTGAGTGAGAGAGAGAGAACAGATAAAAGTAATAAGGGGCCTGACTGGACAAATGTCAACAAACTGCACTATTTTAGACATGAAGAACTTTACCTGCACAAGAACAGAGTGCTGTTATCATCAATTATCAAAAGCGACTCCTTTATCGGTTTCAAGGTAGTCACATACTAACTATTCATGTTAAATGAAAGTAATACTGTTTGTATGTGCTATATAACGGAGACAGGAGTGGACGGCTGAGTGAGAGAGAGAGAGAACAGATAAAAGTAGTAAGGGGCCTGACTGGACAAATGTCAACAAACTGCACTATTTTAGACATGAAGAACTTTACCTGCACAAGAACAGAGTGCTGTTATCATCAATTATCAAAAGCGACTCCTTTATCGGTTTCAAGGTAGTCACATACTAACTATTCATGTTAAATGAAAGTAATACTGTTTGTATGTGCTATATAACAGGGCCTGAACAGGGCGTGGGATTGTTTTGCACACAGTTTTAAAAGTTCCTGAAGGTTCTGGTGTCACAACACAGTAATTCCCACACACATCTAAACTAAACAGCACACGCAACAACTACAGCACATTTGGAGAAAGCACATAATTTGTGCTCAAAATGAGCCTAAAATGTCTAATTAGGGATAAGCAAAGATCCATTTCCAAAAGCACAAACATAAAATAACATTGAAAAGTTTAAAATGACGGTATACAGTATATTCACAGTTTGTGAAAGTGGAAAAATTAAATACAATTTAAAAAAGGTTTAAAGTAATTGTTAAAAATATTTTAGCATATTTTTTTATTATTTATTTTCTCATTAATTTATTTTGTCTATTTGTAAAGCCACAACTTTGTTGTAAAATGATACTGTTTTGATCTGTTTGCTATTTGCAATGGTTCCTATTTGCTATTTTTCATACTGTGATTTTTGGTGAACTGTATTAAAACCATTCAGGGTCAGTTTGACCTGCAAACATCATAATAATTATTAATTATAACAATAGTATATGAAACCCAAAACAATTAAAAAACAAAATCTTGCAAAAATGTCTTGTCCCCATTTTTAATTCACATATAATAGCAAGCAAGATGAGGATATGATGTTTATCATATTCATGATATTCTGACTACTGAACTAATTTAGTCACCTTCTATGGTCAGTTTTCTCTTTTCAAGCCAATTACAGTCAAGGTGAAGCAAATGTTTGAAGAAAATGTTGCTAACCACGGTTAAATCAGCAAAGGTTAGTTAAACAGTTGACAAACCTAAATAACAACACACGCCGATCATATATTCAAGTCTTAAGTTGACATTTAAATTATTAACTGAAAATCAATCAAATGCCAAATGCATAAATGTCAAATATGGTTAGATGCATCACTTCAAGTTCGCTGTAAATGCTGTTTGGTCTCAAGACACATTAGGACCAATGACATTTGATATCGTTTATTTATTACAATGCATCTTAAGGCACCAGTTCTTACAGTGGAGTACAAGATTTTCAGTAATCTGTTTTTTTAGCCAGAGTTTTTGTCTGTCTTCAAAATATGTTTTTGGCCTAAAGCATCATACAGTAACAGGGGATATAAATTACCTCTAGAGTTGCTCCCTTATATGCCACCTTCAGCTTGGCAAAAGTCTCTCCTGTGCCAACCTCCAGTGCAGCCTTGTATAATTTGGGCGTCTCCAGCCGCTGCGGGATAACCTCACCCGTCTCTTTAGCCTGGCCCTTCTCATCTGCAGGCTTCTTATCTTTGGTCAACATTTTCCTATGGAAGAAGACAAACTCATTAGGATGACAGAAAGTTGAGTTGTAAACAAGCATGTGCATCGCTGAGACTCTAACAGGAAGCGGACCTCAGTAGGGTTTGAGATGACATCAGATGACAGGATCTCAAGCATTTAGATAACATCATTCACCACACACACACACACACACACACACACAGTAAATTGGTCTCACGGGTGAATGCATCATGCGACTCATGTCTGACTACGTTTACCTTCTTCAGTATCTCAATTACTAACAAAATCAAACACTAATCTCCCAGGTTCCTCCTTGCATTAAAGAGAAAGTAAGGGGAAAGAAGGACGTAGAGAGAAAGGCAAACATGGCTAATCTACAGTATAGAGATCTGTGAGTGTGATACAGAGCTGTAAATGGCTCAAACCACTGCGCTGGATGAAGTGTGTGTGTGTGTGTGTGTGTGTGTGTGTGTGTGTGTAAGGATTGCTGGGGCTCTTGGTTGAGGTTCGAGCTCCGATCCCTCTCACTTGGCCTTCTTGCGCAGCAGCTTCTGGGACTCGGGGTAGTGCACTAAGATCTCTGCCAGGTCCTTCTTATCCATGATGAAGAGGTTAGCAAAACCGTGGGCCTTTACGTTAGCCGTCCGTCGGTTCCCGCTACCACCCGCCAGCAAACTGATGGAGTGAACACACACAAAAAACAGTCAGAGTTTGGCTTTTCACACATAAAGCATGATTTCTCTTTCTCACACTAGCTATTTTTCCATCCAGTGTTGCAGATATCGCATAAAACATATGCAAATGAAGCACCGTTTCCATCCCATGTGTTCAAAACAACAAAATCATCAATTCCTGGGAAACTGGTGGAAGTTTCAATAATAAAAATGAAAGTTGCTGCAACTGGGAAAGCCTGTGGCTGTAATTTCCTACCTAATAAATGAATTCTGCCAAATGAAATGCAGTAACGAATGCTGTCATGTTATCTTGCGTTCGGATGCCTGATCATATGAGAGGTGATTACACCAAATCATTTTGATGACAGACTTTGGCTCAGGCATTTCAAAATGATTAAAATAATATTTGAGATGGTGTGCTGGTTAGTTCAGTTATCCAATCACATGATTGGTTGAGGAAAAAAAATCTCATGAGTTTTTTGTTGCACATTGAGGAATTTATTTGGTAAATGTATTTCCATTGTTTTTTTGCATGCCTTCTCATCGGATAAAAAAAATATGTATCCACCTAAACTGTGCACATACATTCTTAACATGTATTTTATGATTTTACTGTATGTCCATCTTAGCGTTTCCAATCAGAGTTTAAGTGATATTCCAAAAATATATCACATAACAAATCTTATCTTTGCATTCTATTCAAAATTCGAAAACTAAGTTTTTTTTTTACAAGAAAACTGCATTTGATAATGCTTCATTCATCACTGTTACCTAAAAATTATGTCATTATTTCTTTCTTCATTGGAACATAAAAGAAGGTATGAAATATCTCAATGGTCACCAAAATTGTTTGGTTGGTTACCAATATTCTTCAAAATATCTCTCATGTCCCGAAAAGGAAAGCACCTTTCACAGGTTTATGCAGGAACAACATGAGGATGAGTGCATGTGTACCAAAATGATTTTTTAGGTCAAGTTGAGTACATTGCATTGTGGGATATAGTATATTTTGGCAAATGTAGTAGGTAATGCTGTTGCATAATACAAAAATAATAGTATAAGTAGTACATTTCCTATTAGATCACATGCAATTTTATTCAGCTGTCATAATACATTTTAAGCTGACCTGATCAGTACATGATAATTATTCAATAATTATCACTCACCTGATTTCCCCAAACACAGAGGCAGCTCTCAGAGTCACAAACACCGTCGTCCCATCAGGCCCTCCAACCACCTGCACCTCTCCAGCTTTGATGATGTACAACCCTGACCGGCAGAGCCGAGCGGGACAAGAGTCAGTTCAAAACGCTAACAGATAAAAGGCTCTTTCATGGTGTGACCTTTACTGAGACAACCTTCAAACTGGACATATACTGAGATTATCTACTGGAGGTTTTATTATATTGTTGCAATGCAGTAGCAAAGCATGTACAGTAAATCCCAAAAATAGTAAATGACATATTGCTCACTTTTTTTTTAACAAACAAAGTCTCCAGGAAGGTACACCACAGATTTCAGCCTCTTGAGCATGTCAAATATCATCTGTCTGTCACAGCCCTGGAACGAACAAGAGACAAAGACTTCTCAATGGCTTTCATAACCAAATTACAGTATCATCATGTGACATTTTAAACAGATGAAACAGGATATTCAAAGAGAAACTCAACGAGTTGATCCATTGGGAAGTAATTGGATGGTGAAAAGTGATCTCTCTCCATGTGACAGATATTTAGACAGGAGGCATTAAAAAAATAATAGCGCTTTGCCGTGTCAGGAAAGTTGTTTCAGAGGCAAGCAAGCAAGTTATTAGACGGTTTCGGGAAAGGTTCACAAGGCTATCGGCGCAGACGAATCACAGCATATTTTGAGGTATCGACAAATATTGTATCACTGGCTAAGAGAATCAACGTCAGATCGTATTGTGATGAAATGTCTATTGTGGTTTGCTCCCATAGAAATAGGGTCAGTTTGATTTCAAGTTGAATTTATGTCTGGTACATTTGTTTCTGGTTCAAGCTGGTCAAATATGGTCATTAGCTGGTCCTAACGTGTTTAATCAGCTGAGCAACAAGTTAATGGAACTTTGTTCAACCTAATAGATCATCTTGGTCAGGAGCAACCCTTACGAAAAATAAGTTTATTCAAGTGTGCTATTAGTATACATCTTTTAAACTAAAAATAGGAAAGTATACTTTTAGTCTACTTTTTATGTACTTCTCAGAAATGGGCTTTATGTACTTCTCAGACATATACTTGATACTTAAGTATACTACTTTTTGGTAAGGGAAGACCACTTTAGACCAGAAACAAACCAGCCTTAAACTGGAATGGACTGCTTTTCCAGCAGTATTTTGACTTTGTCATTCAGACTTTGTCATTCTGTGTGTGTGTGTGTTCATGAAAGAAAGAAAAAAGTGAAATAATAGATACTCACCTGAAAGAGCGCCACTTTGCTGACAATGCTGTAGTTGACATCTGCAGCGATGTCCAGACGCATCTTATCTGGCAGCTGTATGAGTAACTCCTGTTCATCTGAAGACAAACGGATCATGAAACACAGCCAAAACGCACATATCATATGCAAACATCTAGTGCAGTGTAATTCTGCTTACCCAGCATGCCTTGCGACTTCCAGGTGTAGTTGTACCAGATCTCGATGCGGTTCTGGATCTCGCGGGGGATCCTGTAGGAGCTCATGTATTTGACAGTGCTGTCCACACAGTGTCTGTAATAGGCCTCACCTGCAGTAGCAGCTCCAAATACATCTCTCATCTATGAGTACACACACACACACACACACACACACACAGCGCAGAGGAAAACAAGACTTTACAATGCATGGAGTTTTATGATTTGATTATTTTAAAGTGGCAGAATAGATCAATGGCCAAAGTATATTTCAGTTCAAAAACTAGACAAAAATAAGAAATTATAATTTGCATTAAAACATATATATATTTAAATATTTTTTATATTTTCATTTTATTTTTTATATTTTATCACATTCTACAAGTCTAATTAACCAAATCTTAGTGGTAAGTGATTTTTATCTCATTAGTGATGAGTGCTTCTCATTAGATACAGTTTGATATTAGTATCATTTTATACTTTTTGTTAATATTTTGAATTATTATTATTATTTTTTGTTTTTATTTGAATTTTAATAGTATTTTTAATAGATTTTTTTTTAGTATTTTTGTCTATTATTGACATTTTTATAAAAATTTTAAAAATGAGTTTATTTTTACTTGTATTTCAGAGTTAGTTTTGGTTATTTTAGTACATCAAGTTAAACTAAATGTCGGAAATGTTACAATGTTGAAATAAAATAAGTTAAAGTAGAACAAAAGTTTTTAATGGTTTTAGTTTTAGTTATTATTAGTTTTAGTTATTATTGTAATATTATTATAGTTTAGTTTTTAATGGTTTTTAGTTTTAACTACAATAACTCTGATTAGATAACACCATAATTGTAAAAAATAATCTGCTAAATAAGTAGAATAAAACATACATTTTCATAATTTTTACACAATTTCCCCAAATCTCATTACTGTACTACCAGAAAAGACACACTTTTCAAGTATTCATACTTCAAAAATGTATAATTTTTTCATAATATAGTAATGGTCTTATTTTTTTTAAATTTGGGGGAATTATGATGAAAATAATGATGCTTTGTATTCCTAAATAAGTCTTATTTTCTTTATGCAAAATACAATTTCATAGTTCTTTCTTGATTTGGGGGTAAAATGTGACCTTGCCATTTATTTTACAATAAAAGAGATTCACCCAGAATTTTTGGGTGAACTGTCCCTTTAAGAGGTATCCGCTTTGTGTTATACTGACCTCTAGTGGTGGAATCTAGTCTTACCTGTAAATGTAGGCTTTGCTCAGACGATGCATTAAACTCAAAGAATGCATTGTACTGCAAAAGAGGCACAGAATAAGTGTGAGTTTTAAGCATGTGTTTATGAAAGTGGGACGAGAACAGGGTCTGTGTGTTTTTTTACCTTTAGAAGGCGAGGGAACCGAGAGCGATTTGACGCCTGTGAAGACATACAGCAAATCCAGTGGAAAGAGACTGATCACATCCATCTGAAACATCCAACACCGATGGAAGTTTCACTTAACTGATTGAAGTTTTTGTTCAGTGTCAATGCATAGATTTAGTAGAGAATAATTTTACCTTGAATCACTCTGTTTGCCTGTAGTGGTCTCTCAAATCTTTTTTTTTGTCACACTGAGACAGACAAAACATAAAAAATAGACATCAACAAAATAAAGCAAATAGTGGCCTCACAGTAGTCCAGTATGACTTTCAGCCAAGCAGGAATCTGGGGCATTTTGAACTGAGGAACTGGGAACTTGTATCCCATAAACTCGTAGATTTTAACCTCCTCCTCAGCGTCTTTGGTTTCCTCTGGAGGAGGTGGTGGAGCTTCACCAGGCTTTTTGGCCGGAGCTAGGGTTCAAATATCAAAGGTGAAGAATCAGCCTATCCTTGACCTGACATCGCTGAACTAATACAGTAAAATAAACCACAAATAAAAGTCTACTCACATGCTGAAGGGCTTTCATCATCGGAATCATCTGGATCCACCAGTCTCTCTCTTGCACGGTTTGTTCGCTCTTTAAATAGCTTGACCAGTTCCTGCAGACGCTCATTCACAACAATACTTGTCTGGCTGGCTGCAGGCGCTGGACGCTCAAGGCCTCTACAGGAAATGACAACACATCAGAGGAAGTCAGGTCAGATTGAAGTACGACATCTCAGTTGAGTCTAGCTACTGTATATGAATTTTTAAAGACTCACTCGTCCACAGTAAGTAGATCAGACTTGTTCATGTCTTCATCTTCCTCACCAGGAGCCATCTCCTCCTGCATTCTTCTGAACAACAACACAACACATTACAGTCTATACTATAGCAGCTCTAGTTTTACAAAACTACATAAAGAACAACTTACTCTGAATCCACAGCTTTGCTGAGCGTGGAAAGAAAAAACAGGACTTTCAGAGAAATGGCATTATGTGTATGCATAATATTTAGCCAGTAAATCATATTATTAGATCAGATTGATAAACACTGACCTGCGGGACGTCAGATTTGTTACAGGAACAGTGAGGGTCATTGAGTCTAACTCTGAGGGCACAATGATTTCGGGAACGCTCATCTCTCCATCATCCACTTCCTCTACCTTCAGTGCTGGCTTCACATGGGTGCTTTGTGAGAGCACACACAATGACATTTTAGCACTGATATCTTAATTTTAGAGATTCTCAAACGGCTTTTTATTATATACCAACTACAATCAAATACTTCAGAAAGAAACACACAAAATGATAAAAAAATAACCATGGCACTGAATCATGCTGTGGATAATAAATCTTATAACACGAAAGGCTACATTCGCATTCTTTAAATAGTAAATCGAATACAGAATGAACAAAATTTTTACATCTGAATTTGCAAATCTCATTGCTGAAGCCGACCTTTTTGTCCCCAAAGGAGCACATGGGCAACTAAGTTGAAAAATTTAGGAGCACATTAAAAAACGTTAGAGGCACAATGAAAATTGATAGAAGTTGTTATATATATTTAATGTGTTAAATAATGTTCTTGGTCTTTCCTTCATGTGACAGGGCAGTCCGTTAAATGCCAGACACAGTGTATTGTGTAACCAAATTACCATTAATGACCAAGAAAAAAAAATTATATGCATAATGCAGGACTTTTAATTATAAACAAGCATGAAATACACCAGGACTCTTATTTTGAAACGTCTATCATTTAATATTGCTGCCTACCAATTTTAAAATAGGAGGGACTTAGATTTCTTTTTTTTTTTTGTAACTTTTAAATGACCCACGGGTATTTTTCTAATTTGCACACACTCTCCTAAATGCATTTTACATTTTGCACACACCTTTTTAGTCACAAATGAAATGCTTGCACTGTCGATCCCTGCTCTCTATTACATTTAGGTGCCTAAATATGTCAAAAGACCCCCAGATCTCTGTGATATTCACAACACTGTCAATATAAGGGGGTTTTCACTCTTTTTATTGTCCAGCACATTTCTCCTCAACAGGATGCAAGATCTGAGGCAACATTCATGTCAATAGCGCACACTATGTGGTAGAGTTTGGAAAAAGCCATAACCTTAAGTGTGAACTATAGTAACACTGGTACTTGCATTAGCAACATATCACTGGCACACAACAGACAGCACAGCACAGCACTATCTAGCACGGGCAGTTCACCTGAGAGATTGCTGCAGGTTTGGCGTCTTTCTGTAACTGCAGGGCACTTCAAAGTCATGTCTATAGTTGTCAAGCATGGGATGATCTGGATTTTAGGGCACTTCAGCATGGGATGTTTTAAGAATAAAATCCACTAGCTACAAATTCTAACTCCAAGACTACATGCTGCTGCTGAGGGGTTCTACATGGGCTTGAGGATGTTGAGGCGGTGGAGAACATTCTGGAAGCACTGGTTGGCTTGTTTTGGGAGCTGGGACATCTCCTGGTATAGCAGCATGAGATCGGAGGGCATCTTGGGCAGAGGAACATTATTGTTTTTCAGCAGATGTAAGCTGCTCAGACATGTGGAAGCATGGGGGATGCGAAGAATCCAATTCTTTACGCCAGTACAGCTAGCAGGCACTGCAGATAGGCAGACCACTTCAGTTACGCTCACATTATATTGCACTGATTATGCACAAACTGCATATCAACAGTTACAGTTATGTTCATTTGGTTTATACCGCACATACTTGTATAGTCATTGTATTTATGTACTGTATGTATGTGTGTGTGTGTGTGTGTGTGTGTGTGTGCGTGTGCGTGCGTTTGTGTATGTTCACACCGACCTCCACATCCTTCTTCAGGAGGTTCCTCTTCCTGTAACAACAGAAGATGAATAAAAGAAACATGAAAGACAGCAAATATGAGTCAAATATGACCAATTACCCAACATTTACAACATTTCTAAGCTTGTATAAACTGCAGTTCAGAACAATCCCAATATATAAATTTTTGTGCACTAAAAAGGCTCTGAAAAATTTTCACTCAGAAATTGCTATTAAATTTCACAAATAATTATAAAGAAACAGCATGTAACTCGTTGAACGAAAAATGACATTTTAAAGTATAAAGACTGATATAGTATTTTATTGTAATCTTTGTTTTATTTACAGTACATAATCTTTTACAGTGTGAAAGATATTGACTTTGAAAGAAAGATTTATTTTAAGATTAACTGAACAAAAATAAATAAACAAATAAAATAATACATGTACGAATGATTATTTCTATTTCAATTAAATGCTGTGTTATTCAAAATATCTCTTAAAAGAATCATCTGCTTGCTGCAATGACAATTAAGAAGGCTTTATGGATTCTTTATGCATTAATTATATTCAAAATTTTCTCTCATTCATCCCATTAATTTAATAGTTTCTAAAGCACCAAATGAACTCATTTCAATAATATAATTCATAATTGCATTCCTGTAAGCAATGCAAACGCAATAGATTTGATTTCCAGGGAACGAATGAATTGCTAAAATGTATACAGTACTGTACCTTGAATTTATTAATGCAATGTAAGTTTCTTTCGATAAAAGCATAAATGTATAAAATGCGTAAATGTAACTGCTTTGCTACCACAAATAAACATTACATCATAAAAAATTAATTTCAAATAGTACACTTCTGAAAAATAAGTTGCATCTGACTATAAGTTGCTCAGGGTCAAAATTGCAATGTTGAGAGAAAAAAAAAAGATATATACTGCAAGTCATATTTGATCATTATATTCAGAAATTATGTAAAATACATGTAAATAACATAAAACGTTTACAAACATTATAAGCACTATAAATATTCTCATGTTTATCTCATTCAACAAATCCAAATGTGTGCGTTTCATGCATGTTTAGTGATAGTCACTATAGAATATAAATCGCAGCACGTTTTCGATCATAAAACATGCGTCTTATATTTGAGAAAATACGGTAATAATAATGTCTGTTTTTGATCAATTAGATGTTGCCTTGGTGAAAATAAATATAAATTCCTTTCTAAAAGTTACAATACCTTCCGAAACTTCTGAAATTGTTTTAAAGGGGTCATATGATGTTGCTAAAAAGAACATTATTGCCCTTTAAGCAATGTTACCTGGTCAGCATCAGGAGGTAAAGATGTCCGTTGAGGCTGACTGGTCACAGGCGGTGGTGGAGGACTTTGTGGTGCCTGATCTGAGACCTCAGACTCGTGTGGCGAAGGCTCCGCTGGGCAGACATCCACCAGGCTCCTGAAAAAAGGGTTTGAGCAGAAGTCTAGTCATGGCAACACAACCAGTCAATCCCAGACGTTCAGAGGCTCGTTAGCCACCAATCAGATCTGCAGGTGTTGACTAGATAAAACTCAAAGGAGCTGACAAAAACAAGTTATTGGATTCTCAAAATTCTGACAGACAATCACATTTGTACTCAGCTGAACGGATGTTTTTAGATCCAGGTGCAGTGAAAATGGATTTATGATGTTATTTAGGATCTTTCATAAAGAGATTACAGTTTAAGGAATAGTTCATTCAAAAAATGAAAATGTATGTACTCTCAGGCCATCCAAGGCAAATCCAACTCATCAGAACAACTCTGGAGAAATGTGGCTTTACATCACTTGCTCGCCAATGGATCCTCTGCAGTGAATGGGTGCCGTCAGAATGAGAGTCCAAACAGCTGATCAAAACATCACAATAATCCACAAGTGATCCACACCACTCCAGTAAAAGAGAAAGTGAAAAACGTTTTGAACCTCAAAGTTTTGCTCCCAACTAAAATACGAGTCCTCTAAATAATATTACTTTCTCTGGAGAAAAAGTCATCTCGTATGAATAAGAAGAGAAATATGCACACAACAGTTCAAAACAGCTCCAAACAAATATGTTGGTGGGTTTTGATGAGAGAGACAACAGGAGATGGACTTTTTCACTGGATGAAGCGCTATTATGGACTCGTATTTTGGCCAGAAACTACAGTTTAAAGTTAAAATGCCTTAATGATGGATTTGTTTCTTACAAACACATCATTTCACTTCACTAGACATTAATTGATGGACTGGAGTGGTGTGAATTTCTTGTGTTTTAATTGTAATGTTTTTATCAGCTGTTTGGACTAGGGTTGCAAAAAGGTGGAAAATTTCCAGTAAATTTGGGAAATATTCCAGACATTTTGGAAACTTTCCAGGATTTTTTGGAATGTTCGAGGGATTTTTGGAAAGTTTCCGTAAATTTACCGGAAATTTTCTACCCCTTTGCAACCCTAGTTTGGACTCATTATGACGGCACCCATTCACTGCAGAGGATCCATTGGTGAGCAAAAGATGTAATGCTACATTTCTCAGGTGAAGAAACAAACTCATCTACATCTTGGATGGCCTGAGGGTGAGTAAATGTTCAGCAAATTCTCATTTTCTCTCCTGAGGACTACCAGCAAATGCAACAAACTGTATGATGGTGACAATGCTGGTCTCGACAGCACCTCAACTTTTGTATTCCTTTCACATATGTTTGCTTGTAAAGAATGGAAAGAGTGGTAATACATCCTCTAAAAGTACTAAAAGTAGCAATGCTACTAATTTAATTTTTCAGTAGCCCAGCTGTTAGTGCAGTAGTGGGGTATAGCATAACAAAAGTCTACTAGTAAATACTTTTTGTGGCACATCTTAGATAGTGTTATAGTAGAATACGAGTAGCATAAGGTATAATGTAGGAAAAATCTGCTTAATAATCACAAACTAATGTAGGCCAGTCTAACATACCTTTTCATTTCGGCAATGTTTACAGGGGATGTCAAGTTGGTGGCGAAATGATGATAAAAAAAAACGAATCAATACTTTTATTCAGCAAGGACGCATTTAATTAATCAGAAGTGTCAGTTAAGACATTTATAATGTTACAAAAGATTTCTGTTTCAAATAAATGCTGT
>NW_015644168.1:436186-437922 GCF_001515625.1 Sinocyclocheilus rhinocerous
TTTTTTGGAATGTTCCAGGGATTTTTGGAAAGTTTCCGTAAATTTACCGTAAATTTTCTACCCCTTTGCAACCCTAGTTTGGACTCATTATGACGGCACCCATTCACTGCAGAGGATCCATTGGTGAGCAAAAGATGTAATGCTACATTTCTCAGGTGAAGAAACAAACTCATCTACATCTTGGATGGCCTGAGGGTGAGTAAATGTTCAGCAAATTCTCATTTTCTCTCCTGAGGACTACCAGCAAATGCAACAAACTGTATGATGGTGACAATGCTGGTCTCGACAGCACCTCAACTTTTGTATTCCTTTCACATATGTTTGCTTGTAAAGAATGGAAAGAGTGGTAATACATCCTCTAAAAGTACTAAAAGTAGCAATGCTACTAATTTAATTTTTCAGTAGCCCAGCTGTTAGTGCAGTAGTGGGGTATAGCATAACAAAAGTCTACTAGTAAATACTTTTTGTGGCACATCTTAGATAGTGTTATAGTAGAATACGAGTAGCATAAGGTATAATGTAGGAAAAATCTGCTTAATAATCACAAACTAATGTAGGCCAGTCTAACATACCTTTTCATGTCGGCAATGTTTACAGGGGATGTCAAGTTGGTGGCGAAATGATGATAAAAAAAAACGAATCAATACTTTTATTCAGCAAGGACGCATTTAATTAATCAGAAGTGTCAGTTAAGACATTTATAATGTTACAAAAGATTTCTGTTTCAAATAAATGCTGTTCTTTTGAACTTTCTATTCATGAAAAGAATGCATCATGGTTTCCACAGATTTATTATGCAGCACAACTGTTTTCAACATTAATAATAATAATAAACGTTTCTTGAGCAGCAAATCAGCATATTAGAATGATTTCTGAAGGATCATGTGACACTGAAGACTGGAGTAATGATGCTGAAAATTCAGCTTTGCATCACAGAAATAAATTACATTTTAAAATATATTCAAATAGAAAACAGTTATTTAAAATTATAATAACATAACACAATATTACTGTTTTTACTGTATTTTTGGTGAACATAAGAATCTTCTTTCAAAAACTTCAAAAACTTATTTAGTAAATCGTAGTGTTATTTTGGTTAAAACAAGGAATATGCACATGTATGTAATGAAGTGTAATGTAACGAAGCATATAGATGACCACAAAGCTAATAGAAATAGACAAAAAGCGAGCTCTAATTCTAAGCCAAAGACTATTATTACTTGTTTTTGTTATTTGACGAGTGTTAATTTTGGACCCTGGCAAAAAGCAAATAGTGAGAGCGGAAGGGAGGGGAGACACTTACTCTGGATCTTCTTCATTCTCTTCCTCCTGGATATTTGGCAGTCTTTGTAAAACAAACAGTGAACAGGTGAATTCTGAACACTGTATGTGTGTGTGTGTGTGTGTGTGTGTGACAGAGAGAAAGGGATAGTATGAGAGATATAGAGACAGAGCATTGGTCGCAAATAACTTTTGTAGCCACTTTGTGGTTTATCACACCCCAGATCTCAGTCTTAACAAACACAGAACATGGTTCCTCTCTGAGTTTGTGACTTACTGCTCCTCATTGTCCGGCTCTTCAGTTTTCGTGTCGATGATGATCTGCGTGGTGTGCTCTTCCTCCAGCTGTCTGACGGCCAATTCTGCAGCCTGCCGGGCCAGATCCTCTGCTATACGAGCCGCTTCCACACACTCCTGCTGAAGTCTACACACACACACACACACACACACATGTA
>NW_015644168.1:438100-454911 GCF_001515625.1 Sinocyclocheilus rhinocerous
CTCTCTCTCTCTCTCTCTCTCTCTCACACACACACACACACAGACACGCGCACACACACACACACACACACAGAGTGATGTAATGCCTTCACATGTAATTGAAATAAAAATTAAATACTACATGAATTCAGGGGGTATTTATGTGCAGCTTCCCATTAGGAAACTCATAATTGCGACTGGGAAATCATTTTGATACCCGAGATTCAGAGTTGGAAAAAATCATACATTACATAGCATAGAAGAGTGTGTTTCTGTAGTGACCTGCATGTCATTTTGGTCATATACTTTTAAGTTTATCCGTGAGCATTTGATGCATTTTTTATACAGGGATACTGGCATTTATTTAATTTTGAAATACTCTGCAGTAAACCTGGGTTTTATTTTTCCGACAACAAAGCAACATTCATCATACTCAAACTGGAAAAAACTCAAACTGGGTTAAAGATATTTCGGTAACACTTTAGTATAGGGACCAATTCTCACTATTAACTAGTTGCTTATTAGCATGCCTATTATTAACCTATTGGCTGCTTATTAGTACTTATAAAACATTTATTCTACCTGGCCATATTCTACATCACTAATCCTACCCAATGCATAAATCTAACAATTACCTTACTAACTATTAATAAGCAGCAAATTAGGAGTTTATTGAGACAAAAGTCATACAGTAGTTAATGGTTTGTTAATAGCGAGAATGTGACCTTAAAATAAAGTGTGACCATTGTTCTTAACTACTATTTTCTTTTCTTAATTAAAAAAGGTTTAGAATATTTTGTATTCCAAAAGAATGTTCTTATCTTCTTCTTTTTTTCTTCAGAAGAAAGAAACAAGTTAAGTTTCTTAACTTCTTAGGAATTCCTCAAGAACTGCACTCAGGAATTCTTACTACCTTCTTGGAATTTCTTAACTTCTTGGAAATTTCTGAACTTCTTTAAGATTTTCGCCATTCTGGCCTCAGAAGTTGCTGTCAGGTCAGTTGAAGACCTTCAAAACCCTGCAGTAACATTGCATGCACATCTCCAAATATGCCAGGTAAACACAATAACCCCTTCTGAGGTACTATTCAGGATACGCAGACTGTCAGAGTTTTTGAGTAGCATTACAGCAAGACTTAGGCACCTCTAAATGTCACAAGTAGCTCCTGTTCACATTACATCTCTTACTGTTCAAGTCGGTTCTTATGAACTGCAAAGTGGACCAGAGTTTATAACAGCAGTCAAAAGTTTAGCTCTGTGAAACTAGACACAGCGGGACACTCAGTCTATGGAAAAACTTGTCTTGTTTTTTAGGACAGGACATGACACGCCTTAAATCACCTCCTCAAAGTGGCCTCGGCTGAGTAGTGTGCATACGTAGAGCTGTTGCTAAGTATAAAAGAGAACAAGACATTAAATATACAAGAAAGAAGGGCAGATATTCTCGTGTACATCCACTTAAGTGATCTAAAGGCAGAAAATGCAGCGAGAACATCTATTCTCACAGAGAGGGGGGAAAGCCTGTGCGCGCTGCCACTTGTCACTAAGTGTTAACTCACAACTAGTTACAAGTCCATAGGCAACAGACTTCACAAACGCACACTCTCGTCCATTTGTGTTCTTAAGTGACCCAAAGCACTTAACACTGAAAAATCACTTTAAAACACACACACGCGTACTGCACCCTGAAGTGTGCGAGGAATAGCACTTTAAGAGTTGGAAAAAATCATACATTACATAGCATAGAAGAGTGTGTTTCTGTAGTGACCTGCATGTCATTTTGGTCATATACTTTTAAGTTTATCCGTGAGCATTTGATGCATTTTTTATACAGGGATACTGGCATTTATTTAATTTTGAAATACTCTGCAGTAAACCTGGGTTTTATTTTTCCGACAACAAAGCAACATTCATCATACTCAAACTGGAAAAAACTCAAACTGGGTTAAAGATATTTCGGTAACACTTTAGTATAGGGACCAATTCTCACTATTAACTAGTTGCTTATTAGCATGCCTATTATTAACCTATTGGCTGCTTATTAGTACTTATAAAACATTTATTCTACCTGGCCATATTCTACATCACTAATCCTACCCAATGCATAAATCTAACAATTACCTTACTAACTATTAATAAGCAGCAAATTAGGAGTTTACTGAGGCAAAATTTGTTGTGAATGGTTTGTTAATAGCGAGAAATTGACCTTACAGTTTTTCTCGATTGCTTAAACACTATCACCAGGCTTTTGAACTAAAATTTCAAAACCATAACGCCATTTATCAAAAAGCACACCCATTTCCCTAAACTATAAACACTATTCCCCTTTTTGACACATGAATCAGATTTGTTGAACTGTCACTGCAAAACTCTACACACAAATCCCTTATTTGTGTTTACTGTTTTGAGAATACGAGGCATAGTTTCAAGAAATGTGTTTAAGCAATCGAGAAAAACTGTAAAATAAAGTGTGTCGGTATTTCTTTAACCAAGTCTTAAAGGTACAGTAGCAAAATTGACTATTTAACTCTGAGGGTCAGCGAGAGGGTAAACAAAAAAACTAAACTACGACTGGTTTTTGGTGCAATTTACCTTGAAACATATATATATATATATCGGCGATTCCACAGTTTAGGCCTAACTGCAAGGACAATAGCCTGCAAAATCAATCTTCATGGAGAAAGCCATTGTCCTCAGGTTAACATCCTGAGAAAACCTGGGGTACAGCTGTGTGAAAGGCAGGATAGATATGGCAATGGTAAACTAGTAAACTTTGATCAAAGTTGAGTTGATGTAAAATTTAACGTATGTAACATGGACGGAAAAACAGTGTAAATTCAAGCAGAAAGTGTACTTAATCTAATTCAGTTTAATAAAATTCTGGTTGAATCCCAGTTCATGTTTTGCTTTGTTCCTAATTTGGTATAGTTATGAGTCATGCGTTGTGTATGGTTCACAAAACTGGTAATAGGACTTCCATGCAGGCAGGGTGGCCATCTAATATTATCTGTTCTATAAACTTAAAGGTGCATTTTTGATTCTGGTATGTTCATAAACTGAAAGCCAGCAAAATTACTAACAAATACCACAGGTATATTTTTCAAATTTATTTGCCAAATGTAGAAGCCAAAGGAACTGCTACAAGTGTGCAAAGTTATAACGTGGACGGAAAAAATTTAACAATCCTGCAAGATTGCCTCTGTAACACAAAATAATACCATTTCATGAAAACTGGCACCCGATACCGATACCAGTATCGGTATCGGTGCATCCCTACTTTTAGTGTAACTCTAAAAATATCCACCTCCAGGTCATGGTTCACATGTCTTTACCGATTTTAATATGCAAGTGTGAGAGTAACTTTTATACTGTTAGTAATATTTCACGATGAACACTTATTGGACTGAAGCAACTTCGGTTTACATGATTATCCATACAATTGTTTTTAGTAAAATCATGTTAAAATGTATCAAATCATGTCCAATTCACGTCATCATCGTATTACATTGCATTAAATTTTGCCTCCAAAATAAAAAAACTAATAAAAAAACTAAAGAGTTTTGATCATAAAACTAAGCATTTTAATATCATCATACTGACACATATTATGATATAGAGTGACAACTGATATTTATATGCGTTTTATGGAAGTAGTCTCCTATACTGTAACAAGGATCTCATTGAATTACGTTACAAGCTATCAGAATTTCACCTTACTTTTTGGCCTTATAAATAAATATCAGCAACTGAACCAAACTGCATATTTTTTTGCTCAGTTTGAAAATAAAACTGAGGTGTTTTTTTACTGAGGTGTCTTCAAATTCTCCTACATGAGCCATAAAAGTCTGTTGAATCAAATAAAATACTTAACAAAATAATTTTTTTTTATTACGACTAAAGATTCAATAAACTGTTCCATTTAAAAAAATGTATGGCTTCACATGCTTAAATCCACCACACGGTCGCTGGGATGTAAACCACTGGCTCTCACCTCTCCTCTATGTTTGCTACAGCAGTCTCTTCCGCTCCTTCTTGATGCTCTCAATGAGAGGCGTCCAACGCTCAGTCTGGGTCTCTGCGTCCTCCTGCTCCTGCATGGCCAGCACGTGCGGCAGGATGTTGGGCAGCACCTGAAGCAGGGATGAGCCCTCCTGCCCCGAGCCCTGCTCCCTCTGCTGGGCCTCCCAGTCTGAGTCCACCTCCTCCAGCACCATATCACACGGGTCCTGCAGGATGCAGACTGCACCGACAACAGGAAGAAAATCATGCTTCATAGATCACAGAGATTAGGCTTAAAGACTCAGAAATGGACATATTTTTGACAGTTTTCCTTTTCTACTGAAGGTTTTTGTATCAGTGCATCACAATTGACATGGTTTTCTCTGCATCTGAAGCATGCAGATTCACTTCCAGTGGCAAAAACTGCATTATAGCATTGATCCCACCGGAGCCCAAAGTGGTTTGCTGGTCTCAAAGCATGTCAATGCAGATTACGCTGGTCTGTTTTGGTTTTGGATGGTTTTAGTGGGTTTTGGGCAATTGTCAGCTGTTAGAGCTGCATCATGTTTTTTTTTTTTATTATTAATACTAAAAATGCATTGTATGTTTGTATTATGTATTAAAAAGCAACACATTTAGACCCCAAATGGTAAAATCTGCACATTTTGTAAGCTGTAAGAATTTAGGCTAACACTTTATTTTAAGGTCCAATTCTCACTATTAACTAGTTGCTCATTAGCATGCATATTACTCACATATTGTCTGTTTATTAGTACTTACAGTATAAAGAGCACATTAATGCCTTATTCTGCATCACCATGTTCTAGAGCCCTTAACCCGACCCAATACCTAAACTTAACAACTACCTTACTAACTATTAATAAGCAGCAAATTAGGATTTTCTTAAGGGAAAACCCGTAGTTAATGGTGAATACATGTTCCCTATTCTAAAGTGTTACCAAATTTGGTTAATGAAACACATACAGTATACAGTGGTGTGAAAAAGTTTTTGCCCCCTTCCTGTTTTTTTAATTGTTTGCATATTTGTTAAAGTGCTCAAACTTACTGAAACAGAATGTATTTTAAAAATGAATGAAATCATTTTAGCTGCAGTAGTGCTTCTTCCACATACAATTTTACAGCATTTTTAGCATTTTACACATTTCTGCTCTGACCACACGACAAACAATCTGCTTTTTGAAATAATTTATTTATTATTGATTTCATACAGCAGACAAAGTAAGGTAGCTGCCTGTGTTGTTAGCAATAGCCCTTCACAATAAAACATAAACATAAATAACATCAATATACAGCATGAGAATGTTCCACCTTGCTGTAGTGAAGCCTTGAATTGATGAATCACGGACTTTGCTAACATCCTTAGCATGGTAAAACAGCTCATAGGTTTTGTTTTTCAAAGCATTTAGACTAACTCTTGCTTTTTATAGCAGGCAATGTAGATATTGGCAAATACATTTAGTGGCATGGGGATTTATGGGCATTTTTTTTTTATTTTTTAATTTGATGGCAACAATATTGCATATAATTGTGCTCCTTTACACTGCAAAAATTATTTTCTTACTCAGGATTTTTGTCTTGTTTTCCAGTACAAATATATAAATATTCTTAAGCCAAGATACCTTTACGTAAGATGCAAAATTATGTTCTCAAGTCTTGCTTTCTGAAAGATCAAAATGAAGCAAGTTTATGCTTAAAACAAGAAAAAATAAATGTCCATGGGGTAAAAAAATGCTTTTCCTTTTGAATTACATTTTTTTCTTACCCCTTTGGCAGATTTTTTTTTCTCATTTTAATCAGAAATTATTTTTTTTAGAAAGCAAGAATATGTCATTTTGCTTGTGTCTTGATTAAAGAATGTTTAGATATTTGTACTGGAAAACAAGAGGAAGAAAACACAGAGGAAAAATCAGTGTTAAAGTTTTTTATGTTAAACTTTCTCCTATCCTGGTTTAATATTCATAGACAAAAGTTGATTTCCTCTAAACATGTGAAAACTGTGGCTCTGTGGGGCTTATGAAACCCTGTACACAAGTTTGGGGCTGGACATTCTTTCCAATCAAAGGCGGAAATATTTAATGTTTAGTGATGCTGATGGCACAAATGTAGACAGTATACAAGCAGTAAATGACATCGTAAACTCTGACTGGACCACTGTGTGTTTACTGCATGTCTGTGAGGTAGCCTAATCATCAAAGAACTAAACAATCATCACAATTAACAAGCCAGCATGCTAATCTGTAATACAGTTAACAGAAATCACCAAGGAAGATTACGTGAAAAAGCACTGCTACAAATGTTCAAATCCGATGTAGCTGTATGGAACTAGAGGATATTAGTATGTGTATCTGTCTGAACGTCTCTCGCTGTCTCTGCGTGGAGGTAATGACTCTCCCAGTCATCTTCTCCTTATGTTTAGGAGGCTTTAACGACCTTCTCCCCTGAAACAGAAGGAGAAGAGGAGCTGAGTTAACACCTCCACCTACAAATAAGCAGTGAGAGAATAGCAATGCCTCTGATATATTCAAATATATAATCTTGGGGAACAAAACACCCTGTCTTGCAAAGCTTTCTGCAGTCATTATATCTATGCGTGTAAAGATGTGTTAAAAACAACAACAACTTACCGTTTTGAACGATATCAGAGCTGTCCTGCAAATAAACACAGAGTAAATGGGTTAATACTAGCAGTGAAGTCTTTTTAAATTTTTTACACACACTACTTTATTTTAAAGGGGACAGTGTGCTTACAGCTTACCTCTTTTGGTTTCTGTACTGGTTGTGGTATGATGCGTCCGAGCCCCTGTACTATCCAGCCAACCATACTTGAAAACAAATGAAATATCATGCATGTCATTAGACTTAATTATATGTAAAAACATTTAACATTTATCCAAACAATAAAAGGCTTCAGACACAGGTTGTTCACAAAACAAGACAAAAATACAAGAAAACAAACAAAACCAATCAAAATGAAACAAAAAAAAACAAAAAATGAACACAAAACAAAACAACAAAAAGCAAATAAAAAAACTAGCAAGCAAAAAACAAAACAAAAAAACAAAAAACAAAAAAAAACAAAACAAAAAAAAAACAAATAAAACAAACAAAAATGAAAACAACAACAAACACAAAAGAAAAAACCAACAACAATACAAACGCAAAAAAACAAAACAAAACAAAAACAAAACAATGCAAATGCAAATGCAAATGCAAAACAAAAACAAAACACACAAAACCAAAAACAAATTAACAAAATATAAAAACACAAAACAAACACAAAACACACAAAAAACAAAAACAGAAAAAAACTAACAAAATGAAAAACTTAAAACAAAACAACAAACAAAACACAAAAAACAAAGAAAACAAAAACAGAAAAAACAAAACACACCAAATGAAACAAAACAAAGACACAAAACAAATACAAAAGAAAACCCAAAAACAATACAAATGCAAAACAAAAACAAAACAAACAAAACCCAAAACAAACACAAAAAGAAACATACAAAACAAAAACAAAACAATGTATATTTAACCAAGGAGTCAAAGCTTGGTTGGTTAACATAACCGAGCCCGGTCTTATGAAAATGCGTATAAATAGTACGTCAAATAAAAAATTGACTTTGGCGTGTATATGCTACACACGTGTTTGGCGTGCATATAATACGCAGTTTTTGCGTGCATATGATACAAAATTTGTTGGTGTGCATATGATACACAGTTTTTGCGTATATATGATACGCATCTACCCCACAACCCTTTACCCATTACATAGCATATACACGCCAAAGTTTTTGTTTCTATTTGGCGTACTATTTATATGCACTTTCATGAGATCGGGTTGCATAACCATAGACATTTTAAAGGAAGCAGATGGACACTCACTTCGTGCCTTTGGAATCCTCAGCTACTTTAGTTTGCTCAGGAGCTGCAGGTGCTAAATAGAAAAAAAATGTCACATGCAGACCACTCTGTCACCAAGAAAGCCTAACATTCTTGATTTTTAAAAAGGTACCTGGCTCTTGTTTGCAGGGAGTCACAGGTGCAGAAGCAGCCTTCTGGGCAGGTGCATCTGTGCCAGCGGGAGGACGAAGATGGACAGGAGACAGAGGAACTACTTTCTCAAAACCATGCTTAATCCATTCTATTACCCTGAAAGAGAAAGAAACAGATAGGTTAAAGTGTTCAGCCAGAATGAGAGTTCAGATTAGCTTCTGACAGCTGATTAACATGGTGGTGGTTGAGGAGAGACCCCCCCACATAATTGTAAAGAGCTTTGGGTGTACAACAATACACAATAAAGCGCTATATAAATGCATCATTCATTCATTCATTCATATACCTGGGAGAGAAGGGCACGTTAGCAGCGTCTGGCTCCTCATCAGACACAACCTCCACCACAGGAATATGAGGCAGTGGCTCAGCATCTGGTGATAGCGAGAATCATGTCACGTGTGTTGTGTCCTCTCTCATCGGCCCTTTGCAATGCAAATTCAGAAAGCCAAAGTTTATACTGTTCTATATGATGTGCCGATTAAGTGGCTGAACTCACCACGAATGTCTTTGACCTCTTGCACCTGTAAAGAGACGAGAAACACAAAGAACTCTTACTGCATTAGTTCTTGATTTAATATTGGTGTGAAAATGAAAGGGCCGGGTGATTGGCTTGCATTTTAGTTTGCATCTGTCTATATTATTTCAAGTGTCATTCATTTATGAAAGTGTTTGCAAGAAGGTTTTTAAGTATATAACGGTGTTTCTTCAACTTTTGCACATTTGGCTCTGTAAACTTAGAAACTGTCAAAGATAAACTCTTTTAACACACTTTTAATGCTCTTGCTACACCTTACATATCTTACATATTTTTACTTATATTTTAACACATCATGTGTCTATTTTATTTGACAATGGTCAGACATAATTTGTGTATAATTTGTAACCAATATTGTTGAAAACATTTTTCACACACTAAGCACTGAAATAGTTACATGAGTATTTCACTCATTATTTCGCATGGTTTTTAATTGTATGTTTTTATTTATAACATTTTAAAGTTGAAAGTCTGGGGCTGTGATGAGTAAAGCAACAAAATAGAAGCATTTGAAAAATAGCCATAAATAAATAAATAAAGTTTTATGTGATCTTCATTTAACACCGCGCTAATTTTGATAACGCTTACAGTTGAAGAAACACCACATATGTAAGCAAGCATGCCAGTTTTAAGCTGCTATGCAAGCATCTGATATTTTTGATGCAGCAGGGTCATACCATAGTTATAGCAGGATAGTTATAGAATATAGCAAGAAACATTAAGATATCTGAAAGGCAATGAAGCTCAAATTATGAGTATTTCATGACAAGAGGGATTTGTTTTGAAGACTCAACCTATAACCGCCTAAAGCAGTCCTGAAAAGCTCGTCTGCAGCAATCAGTTTGTGTTTACAACCTTAATTTGTTGTAATGCTATATACTGTGATGATAATATAGCTGTAAGGAATTACTAAGTCATTAATATTCAGCAGTTTGGACTGGTTGTTATAAATGGTTCTTGTTTACATGTATTTAAACTGGCTGATTACTGAGCAGACAGAAACGCTCAAAGAAAGGAGCTTGCATTTTGATGTTGTGGTGGAGTTCGAAGACCAAATAACTGCAATGAATGTCTTTGTATATCACCTCATACTTAAAGGGGACATATGATTGTGCAGTCTTATTGTGTACAGTATGTACTAGACATCCTCCAATATTGACAATTAAAATTAAAATTCACAGACCATTTACTATAACTGAACTGCAAATTTGGATGAACCAATGGTAACATTGGACCACCCAGATTTAAATATGAGCATCTATTCAGCAACTTGCCTTGCCCTAATGATGTGCTGATGAAAAGTTTAGAATATGGCCCCTTTAAAGTTGACTTGTGGGACAGAGAAGGGAACAACGAGCATGATCCTGACATACTGTAGCTTGCTCCAAAAACACTGTACTTACTGGAGGATCCACTTTAACCACTGGAACTGCAGGCTAAATGGAAATGCAATGAAACTCTCACATAAGTTTTCTAGAAAACCTAAAGACACCTTTGAGACTGGACCTGAAATGCTCCATTAATACTAACTCTAAAAATGAACTCCATTAACTCTAAAATGTAAGCTAAAGTAAGTAAATAATAAACTAATAAATAAAATTTAACAAAATCTATATACAGAAGAGTAATTCTTTCTCAATCTTTATCTAATAACAAATGGAAACTTTCTCAGTAAAAACAGTCATTAAAAAAGCAAATAAATAGTAAAAAATAAACTTCTTTGCTTATGAAATACATCGTTTTCATTTTTGTAGAGTCGTTCTTCCTCAATTTTAATCTAATAAAATAATTGTACTTTTTTTGTTAATAACAATGCATTTTTTTTTGGTAAAGGTAAATCTTGTTATCATAATTCACATTTTAAAATAACAAATAATAATAATAATATTATATATAGTATATATATATATATATATAGTTTCAAAATTGTATTGCAAAATTGCAAAAAAAGAAATGCAAAGTAGCATTAAGTATTTAAAAAGCGAATAATTTCTGAAACAGGTTAAATCAAGAAATAAAATTTGAATGTGATTTTCCTCATTAAAGTAAATATATGTTACAAATTTTTTTTTTTACCGTACATTGTGAGGCTCCAGGACACACTTTGGAAAACGTCTGTTTTCGTAATCTATTTAAAATGTTGAATTTAAATTTATTTGAAATAATTGGAATATTAAACACATGAATGATCATTCTTCTCAAACACAAATGTCCATGAACAGCATAAAAATGTAGTCATTAATATGCTTCACAAAGTCTAACACGCCTAACTAATAAGCTTATGTAGTAAACTGCAGCAAATCCGGTAAACTTGTAGGAGGAAATATTATAAAAATTGACTTGGTAAATAACCAAATAAGCAATTAGACTGCACAAAGCTTCAGTGTCTTATGGGATTAGTCAATGTGTGCAGTGTGTGTCTATACCTCAGTGACCTCCTCTGGCTCTGTGTGACCCTTGTATTTCTCATCTGGCTGTGGAACCACTTTTCCCAGTCCCTGCACAATCCAGCCTATCATTCCAGCCCTGATGAAAGAAGAGATACAGTAAAGTCCATCAGCTGCTCTGGGCGTAGGAGAGGATGTGAATGCATGCAAATAAGCTGCTTTGCTATAAGTCAACTCTAGATGGCAGCAGGGGACAGTAAAAATAAACAGGTTTGCCCTGTGGGCACCAGTGAAGCAGTAGCCGATGCTACATTTTTTCCCCCCCATTTCAGTACTGTTCTTGTAGATGAATATATATATATATATATATATATATATATATATATATATATATATATACTCTAGCAGTGAGAGTCTGCATGACACCTTCTCCTTCAGTGTTGCCTTTTTCGGAGTGTCTATTTACACTAAGTGCAAACAGGCCGCCTTGTTGGCAGAGGCTATTTACACTAACGCCGTCCACCAACGTGTGATTGGGCTAGTCAACACTACAAAAGAGACAGTTAAAAAGAGCTCCAGTGGTGTAAATGGTAAAGCACGTGCTGCAGTCATTTTGACGCAGTCGACCAGAGTTCGAATCCGCCTTTTGACAAACATTTTTTTCTCCCTTTTCAAATCTCATATCACATCGGAAAGGCATTTATTTTCAATAAAAATGAAGGAAATAATTGAAAAGTTGAAAATAAAGTATCGGGTAGGGTTAGGATAGGTGAAGAGAGGGCTTTATTGTCCCATAAGGTGGCATCCATTTAATAATCTGAATTGAAGTCCCTGTCAAATCAAAATTAAAGTTTTTTGGGTGTTGGTATCAATATACTTAAGGTTAAGGTCTTTAGGTTATCTATAAGCCAGTGTGCTCCAAAACAGTGACAAAATTCGCATTTAGAAGATATAAGAATTCAAAGCTTGCAGTTCATCACTTCCACCAAAATGGATCAACGATTTTTTTGACGTACTTTCACCTTGTACTTCAGCTTCTCATCAAATCTTCTGAACAATCAAATGCTCTCTAGAATCCAAAGCGCCCGCCCCCTACACTATAAATAGACGCTGAAGCGCAGGCTGAGATCAGTCACTTGTTCACAGGATTTGTATTTTCTGTACGGTGAATGGAACGTAGTGCAATATATAGGGGATAGGGAACGATTCAGACAGTGTAAATATGCTTTACATTGGGGCAAAAGAAGTCTGGTTTCGCGCTATGTCACGCTAACCACAGTCTGCTCTTGTCCAGAGACATGATAGCACGGAGCAGATCATATGCGCGAGTCGGCGCAGACCACAAAATGTATCGGAGCTATTTGAATTCTACACAGAATGCTATATTTTATAGCAATATGGATGAGATTGTAGTTGTCATACCCTGTCAAGTTTCAAAATCAATGTTCTAAAGCAGCGGTTCTTAAACCTGTTCCTCACGTCCCCCTGCTCTGCATCTCTCTCTCTCTCTATATATGCTCTAGGGAAGCCAGTCTGCATATTACAATGCTTAGGTTTATGTCTGTTCAGCACGAGGGTCTTTTGCCTTGAGCTCTTAATATGGAAATACAGCTCAGTACAATAAAGTATTTTGCGTGTGTAGCATGCAAAGACTCTCCATGCTGGTCTGCAGCAAAGCTCTGCATGTTTGTGCATGACCTAATATCTGCTATAAGCTACTCACTGGTCCGATGTGTTACTGCCATCCATGATACAGTGATGGAAAAATGTGTGATACTCATCAAAACATTTATTTAACAGGCACACACACAGATACAGATGTTAACAGGTATTCTCACAAACTACATAAGATGTGGCAAACAGCATACACATACAAAATTAAATTGAATCTGTATGATTGAAACTATACCTGTTGCTCACTGCATTTCCCTCATGCTGTTCAATCCAAGGTAAACAAAAAGAAAAAATGTTCAAGAGTAAAACACATACTCATATGCTCTATACATGTACTTCTGTCAGGACCACTATCGTCAAATATGATTGACAATTAGCATACAGTTTGGATTGGCGGTATGGTTCTGTTCTGGGCAAGAACTCCCTGCGCATCCATGCAGCCTAGCATGGATGAGAGCAGGGAGAGCAGCAATAACCCCCCAGGGTAAACAGAACAGAACCAACATAAATGTATTGCAGATATCGTTAAAGTTCAATAATGTTATGTACACATTTTAAAATTAGTCTGATTCAAAGGAGAAGAGGGACCTTATATATGAATGCTTAGATAGGTGTCGTATTCCCATAGGTTGATGGGGATCAGCTGAGAGTCAGCTGATGCGAGCTTGACTAACGTGACCTGCCAGAACTAACGCTACGCTTGATATTACCAGGCTTTCGTAAATCAGAAAGCATGGTTAAATTGCTTGAAATTAGTTCACAAATAAATTGGTTCTATTTTTAAAATGTACTAAATTCAAGTTCAAAGTAGCAAAAAGAAGGAGAGAAAAAGATCATTTAAGTATTTAAAAAAGGTACTGATTAAATAAAGAAATTAAAGAGAATTTCTCATCAACGTAACTTTAAAATAGTTTTACAATTACATAAAGGAACCTGTTTTTCTCTCTCTCCTTTTTATGTATGCTGTAAAGCTTCAGGACACAACAGATGTTAAACTGAAACATCTGCCTTGAAACTTGCCACCTGAATGTTAAACATAGTTGTTTTTGACACTTTGACTGTGTTCACACTTGAGTTAAATTCATCTTCAGCAAAGTCTAAAAAGAGTTTGTATTACTTTTTATCTCAAAGTTATGATTACTGAAGAAGGTGTCTGCACATAATGACAAATGATCAAATTTGTGTTTTTAAAACCAAACTTTTTAACACCAAAAAAAAATTTAATTTCTATTCTCATTAAAATGGACAAAAACAGTAAAAATTAGTACAAAAGTAAATAGTAAAAAGTCACAATGACCCATAAAATAAAAAATTAGTATTTTTGCCTTGCAAGTATAACTGAGTAAATGTCCTTGCGCACCATTGAGTCCGAAATTTTCGTATGCATTTTTTAATTTTTTTTCTCTTCTCGTATTTGTCATCCTTTCCTATCAAAATGCTTGTTACAGATGTGAAAACGCAGAAAATCGAACCTGTTCCGAATTTTCTTATTACGGACGAAAGTTTCGGAGGCGGTGTGTAAACATGATTGACACAACGTGAGGTCGTACTTATTTTTTAACGTGCGAAAATTTCGGACGAGAATTTCAGACTCAGTGTGCAATGACCTTCTGTTTCAAATTTCAATAGTAATTAAATACAGCACAAAATGTAAAAAAAAAAAGTCTCAAGTTTAGTAATAAAGTACAATTACTCAAGAACTGTAAGCTAAACGTTCTGCTATCAGTTATTTAAATTTTCAAGAGAAGAGATTTAAATATGATTCACCGTTTTGTGTCCGTGTGCTATGTGCCAACTCGGTTATGTAAGAATCATTTATTTACCCGTTTAAGCTGGATACTGTCACCCTAATTGAGGTCGTTCATTCATTTTAAAACTCATTGTTTTTGTGCCAACAAAAATATAGCTCATATTAATGTCTAATGGAATGAAGAAATAACATAACAATAGAAATAGTTGTAAATTATAAAGATTATAAGAGTGTCAGACTACTTAATTAAAATTAAATTAAAAAAATTCATCCTTTCAGTAAGTTTTTCTTTATGCATTATGCAATATCACGAATTAGGCATTTTTGATTTTTTGGCTTACAAACATTATTATTTAGATTTCAGCTTTATTATGTGAATGTACGAGACTGAAGTCATGAAAATACCTTAACTTCACTGTCGGCCAGTTTAGAGGAGTTTACTGGCTGAGGGAGAGCACTGCTGAACCCATGAGAGAGCCAACTCAAAACTCCACTCTGAGAGAGAGAGAGAGAGAGAGAGAGAGAGAGAGAGAGAGAGAGGGAGAGGGGAAGGGATAGAGAGCAGTAATTAGGTCTGGCAGGATTACTGCGTCTAGAGACACTGAATGCACATATGTCCCACACACACACAAACATAACATCACCTGTTTTCCTCTGAGACCTCTTCCGTTGGCTTGGAAGGTTCTGTAAAATAACATCATGAAAAATGAATGAACAATATTCTCAGGTCTGTATTTTTTTCTGTGATTCAGTGTTGGTCATTGATCAAAACGGTTGTCAAATTTGATAGAGTGCATAGTTACCTTGTTTTACTTCCTCTTTTTTCGTCCCATGCTAAAGAACAGTGCAGAGACAGTGAAGACATGCTTAAACTGTGAAAGGTGACTCAATGTACACGTTCACAAACTCACAGTCGCAGGTGCTGCAGTGGAAGCATTGGTCTGGTCCTCCTCTGCCAGCTTCCCAGGAGATGCTGGAGGCTGGGGAACAACCTTTATCACCCAGCTAAACATGCTGTCAGAAATGCAGACCAACACAGCAAGAGTCAATGTATCTGTGAATGGGCGAGACTTCCGATTCATTAGCCTATATGTAACTAGAAGAATAACAAAGTGCAGTAAACGGTAAATTACAAACCATTTATAATTACAATAATACATTAAAATAACATGACAAGCACTATCAGTACGTTAAAAACAACAAGTATGATTCATTCTAGTGAATCGGTTCGTGCTAAACGGTCCTATCGCCCATTCTAGTGATTCGGTGCGTTTGGGTGGTTCATGTTAAAATGATTCACCGACTCGAGTCTCTGTATTATGTGTAATTTTTAACCGTCTGCAAGTTGCATTTAGTGTAGGTTCACCAGTTCAAGTTGGATACGCACCTAACACTTTGTTTCAAACAGCAGTGATAAACAAGAAAATAGTGATTCAATGCTGCAAACAAAATTCAATTCTACTGTAAAGCAGCTCTAAAAAGACAATAGTATACAGTGATTATACAGTTGAAATCAGTTCATTGTTGATTCAGTTCGCTTATGGAATTAGTTTAATTCATCTAGCCCAGTGGTCACCAACCTTTTTAGGCCCAAGATCCCTGACCTCGGCCTTTATGAAAGACAAGATCTACCTATTGAAGAATTGATAGAAAAAGACATCCCAGATTGTACTTCAAATTTGAGGCCTTTTACTTAGTATTTTAATTAGTGATGCGCCGGTCATAGCTGATTCAGAATTCAGTTTTTATTTTCGTTCTTTCTTTTTTAACTAGCAAATTGGATTCTGATACTGATTTTGAAGCAAATGTATTTATTGGCTATTTGCTTTATAACAAACAAACTGGCTTTAAACAAAAATATCTAGCCATTTGAAATTAGAGGCAACCACTGCATTTTAATCACGATCTGCACGGGCAGTTGTTTTTAATTTGATTTAGATTAATTTCAGGATTTAAAACAAAAACAGAATGGTCTGACTTTAGGTGTCATTTATTTATTTGCTACATAAAACATCTGCACGAAACAAAAACAGCAGGTCTGCCCAGAAATGTAATGCATTTTTGTACTTATTTTACTGTTATTTTCGGGATCTACTGGGACAGTGATAAAGATCTACCGCGATCGACGGGTTGGCGACCACTGATCTAGCCTATAAAGCAGTTCTCTCACCAATTAGACAGTTTTATATTTAGCCTTCAAAAATATCAAAATATATGATGTTTTTTGTTTAATAAAACTCATTTTGAATGCCATGTCATTTTCATTAAATGTAAATACATGTTGTTATGCATATTTGTTCATGCACAGCCACAGTGACCAGTGTGGCATAAGGTGAATCACATGAATACTGAGTAAATATAAATACATTTCATAATCATAGTTCTGTCATGACAACTCTCGGAGGGATTAG
>NW_015644168.1:454945-486215 GCF_001515625.1 Sinocyclocheilus rhinocerous
TTTTATACAGTCTATGGTTAGACCTATCGGACTGCGCCATCTAGAGTTTCATGCCAGAACTCTGTATTTCTGCTAGACCCGGAAAGCTATAGTTTAGATATAACTGAAAGTAAATTCAATACTTCAAGAAGGACAATGCCAGCTACTATCATTTCATGTTGCTTGCAAAATGATTATCTTCTGAAGGGCTTTTGAATGTGTTTGAATGTGCTTTTGAATTTGAGTTTGCTGATATGTCTTTGAGGAGTGAAGTTTTAGACAGAAGGTGTGTGATTAAAGTTAACACAAATAAGCTGAAATTGCTTGCAGCACCTGCCATAGTTTGAAAGCAATTGACATGACATATGTAATATAAATCTAACTGTTTCTCACTCTTGGTCACATGGGTTTTGCTCCAGTGGGATCATGGCTGTTTGTGTGGGCTCAAGTCACTGTTAATCACTGATAAATGCATCTGACCCTAATCTCTCCTGGCTTGAACACCTGCGGAAACAGAGCAGGCCAGCTGTACCTGTCTGCCCACACTGCTCCACTTTACACCTGAGCAGAGAAAGATGGACGTTGTTTTGCAGTGGCATTACTGGTGGGCTCTGTTAACTCGATTTGCTCACTCTAAACTCTCCATTCCAGGTCAGACACTGCGCTGTACATCATCAGTCATGCGATCTGCTTTGAATGCATTCAAACCAAGACTATACACTCACACAACTGCAGATTTTAAATCGTGATTCACTTAAAACCCCTCCTACCCGGTTTGGTCCAGTGATCAGATTCTGTTTTAGCAGCAGACCATGTGCAGTACAACCAATAGAAACACAACTTCACAAATAACACCGAGCCAAACTGAGAAGAACAGTTGCACGATTATGAGTGAAATGCAGGATGCAGAAGGGTCTCGGAGCAGATGGGTGAAAACACTGAGCCATAGAGGAGATTCATGGACTGGTGATTTACTGCTAGTCAAACCAGCTGACAGGAGATTCATACGGTTTGACATTTGAGGATGGCTGAGGAAATGAGCTGTGACCCACTTCAACTCTTATGAAGCAAGTATTCTCGAAAAACTGAGTTCAAGTTCTGTATATTTATATGCATGGAAATTCAGCTGACACCAATTCTGATAAATATTATGATATTTAAATATTAAATCTGATATGCAGAATTGTATTTGATCATATTTTCAAATATTATAGAAAATGCTTTACAATAAGGTTCCATTTGTTAACATAAACTAACAATTAAAATACTTCTAAAGCTTTCCTTAATTTTAGTTAATGTAAATTTAAACATTTACTAATATATTATTAAAATCGAAAAATTGTTTGTGTTAATATTATTTCATGTGTCTGAGCCAACATGAACTTACAATGAACTAACATTAACAATAGTTAAAATATACTGTAAAAAATATAGAAAATACGGTATTGCTCATTGTTAGTTAACATTAGTTGGTGCATTAACTAATGTTAACCAATGGGACTTTTTGGAAAGCATTACCAAAATAATGGGTCTTTCTTTACCTTAACTTTTTCAAAATCTGGCCTGGATCTTTCAAAAATTATGACCCACACAAACACACTAAAAAAAGATTGGTGTAGAACCAATTTTCACTTATAAATTGTTAGTAAATTTCACAATTAATTACAAAGAAATAGCAAGTAATACATTTAATTCAAAATGAAATTTGAAGTAAAAATATTGAAATAATATGTTCTTGTAAAACATAATCTAATAATCTTTTATTAATAAAATGTAAAATTGTAGAGAAAAATCAACCATTAAACACTATACAAAACCTCATACTAAAAAAACCTTAATTACATAATAAAAATGTGCGCCTATTAAATGGTCTTGCTTGTTAAATATTGGCAGACGCAGTTCTTACCTGTAGTGTTAAGCAGAAGACGGTCATTCCAGAGAGAGGCTGAGACTGAAGGACGGCCAGGTGGGAAGTGGAGGGATTATCCATGAGAAAGCACAGCTAACGGGATTAGGCTTTCTCTGGGACGGATGCAGAGGGAGGACCTGGACTTGGACTTCATACTTATTACAGCCGCCACATCACATCTCTGAGCGCAACGACGCTGATTATCCGTCCATCATTTCAGACAACCAAAAACTAAACAAGAATTTTGGAAAAACAACTTTCGTTAATGATTCACTGGAAAAGACAATTAAAGGAACATTTCACCCCAAAATGAAAATTTGCTGCATTTTCTCACCCTCAGACCATCCAAGATGAGTTTGTTTCTTCGTCAGAACAGATTTGGAGAAATGTAGCTTTCTATCACTTGCTCACCAATGGATCCGTCTGCGGTGAATGGGTGCCGTCAGAATGAGAGTCCAAACAGCTGATAAAAACATCACAAGTAATCCACACCACTCCAGTCCATCAGTTAATTACAAATCTTTTACATGTATTTTTTTAACCATTCTTTATATGTATTTTAGATGCTTTAACCCTACCTCTAAAATGACATAAAGGGCAAAAAATGTGACAATTTTAGTTTCAATATTCTGTTAAATAGGTATTTGTGAGCCACTAATCACCCCTCAAACACACACACACACACACACACACACACACACACACAGGGTTGTTTTTGTGAAAAGTGGGGACATCCCATAGGCGTTTTACATTTGAAATGTTGTCAATATGTCAATATTGGAAGTTTTATTGTCTATACATAAACATATGTACTTTACGTAGTGTTAGGTAACTCCAAACAATGGCACAGAGAACAAATATCTGTAATCAGAGACCGTAATGATTTTTGCAATTCTTTTTGACACTTGGTGTTTTGATGCCAAATGTAGCCATATACAAGTGTGTGACAGTACAACAATCACAGGTGTGTGTGATTGGCAGGCTAAAGCGCATGCAACGTCTCTATGGCCTGAGGGATTATATGTTAGTTTGGCCAGCAGGGCAAACCGCATTGGCGTCAGCAAAACAGAGGATGGATCATCCCCGTGTACTGACAGCTCTGACACAGTGTTCTCAATATAAAAAGAAAGTGCCAAGACTAAATTGACATTTGTTTTTGCAAAATTCAGATATTTGTTTTCCTCATGCGAGACTCTTAGAAGAGTTTCTTCCACTCCTCTGCAAATGAACACATGCACAATCTCCTTAAGTGATCAGAGGCTGTAATCCAAACAGATTCAAGCCTGTGAAAAGGGGATAAGATACTGCATGCTACATATTTGAAATGGGTCCCTTAAAACAGGAAGACAGTGCAGCTAAGTTTATCAGCCAGTGAGCAGGAGAAATGAGGAGAGTGTCAGGAAATCATGAAGCAGCAGGAGAGCCGCTGTCAGAAGAGTCCATTCAGGACTAAAAAAGTATAAACTATCAATTAGATGACAGAAGGCATGTAGTACACCGAGTACAACATGTTTTTCAGTTTTGATCGTGTTGATAATTCAGAAATTTGTGTATCTAATGATACAGTGGGTTTTATAGGATAAAGTCACATTTAAAATGTATATGCGTAATGGCATTAGATAACAACATAAGGTTACACTTTATTTTAAGGTGTCATTGTTACAGCGTAATTATACATTGAGTAATATTAATTAACTACAGTACATGTACTTACTATATGGTTAGGATTAGGGTTTGTCTTAGGGTTACGCGCATGTAATTATGCATAATTTATTGTTATTATAATAGTAAGTACCGTATTGTCCCGAATATAAGACAATGTTTTTTTCTTGGAAATACATCTGAAAAAACGCGGTCGTCTTATATTCAGGGTCTAGACTTTGACATGTCAATAATACACCCACAACAATAGGTGGCGCCAAATACGCATAAAACGAGTGTGCCATGAAATACGTAATGTAATGCGTGTTGTAAAGATCGCGAGTAAAAACAAAAGAAAAAGAAAACCTTACAGCTGCATGAATCCTGACTGTCACGTTAGCATGATGGGACCAAACTCCCTTTGTGATTTTAAAACATAAGACAGTACCCTGATGGGACCAAACTCCCTTTGTGATTTTAAAACGTAAGACAGTACCCAGATTTGAAGACTACAGTAAGATTTAACTTCTGCTGTTAATAAGATTTTGGTAGGCTACTATTAGATGGATAGGCTAAATGTCCTAATTCAGATGGGCTACCTTTTTTTTTTTTTTTAATGGTATATCAAAAAGTGTATATTTTTTATATGTGATTGTTGGTACATTTTACCAGTTTTTATCATACTTTCAAAACAAAAATTAAAATAGGAAAAATATGCAATATGAAAATAATTGAAGACAAAATGTGTTTTACTGAGAAAAAACAAGATTTGGTTTTTAAAAAGCCTTTTTCCAAAAGGTACATCTGGAAAAAGGGGGGTCGTCTTATAATCAGGGTCGTCTTATATTCGGGCCAATACGGTACATGTAACATGTCTAACAAGGACACCTTAAAATAAAGTGTTACCCAACATAACATACTGAAGGGTAAACAAGTTGAAACATATGAAAAATTTGGTAGGAACACATATTCACTATTAACTATTTGTTTATTAGCCTGCATATGACTAGAATATTGGCTACTTATAAAGCACATATTAATGCCTTCTGCACGACCATATTCTAGATCCCTTAACTTGACCCGATACATAAACTTAACTACTACAACAACTTTACTTACTTGGTCCTGGAATTAAAAGAAAGAAACAAATCATTAAAAGAATAAACAAACCAGGCCTCCCAATAACTCCCAGTCCTGGAAATTGAGGGGCTCTGATTATGTAATCCTGCTCTAATACACATTCCTCCAGGAAATCAGGGATGAACTCGCTTTGAAGGCCAAAGCACACAATTAATGAAACAGAAGCTCCACACTTTTTAACAAGCTGGACCACAGCTATGGGAGACGCTGAGCAACAGCCAGCAGTAACAGACAAACATTTAGATGCACCAGACTGAAGGCTGTTATTTTGATCTTTATGATAACACATAGCTAGCTGTTAAATGTAGCAACAGTTATTAGAGATGTCATTCAAACCTGTAATTCTAAACAGTGCTGCGTTTCCATCCACCTATTTTTATGCACCTTTTGTAATATCGCATAAAAATCCGCTGGATGGAAACGCCAAGATGCGCATAAATTCTAAAAATGCACATTTGAGTAGGATAAATTTTTTAAATGCGCACAAACTACTATGGAAACACATTTACCGAATAATATCCTCCATGCGCATCGAAAAAGTCATGTGACTTTGCGCTATGAGATGGGATAACTTGACTAGCAGCGGGCCGATCTCGTTCACAGCATCTTTATGTTGTTATGGTCATTCTGAAATGCCTGAGCAAAGTCTGTTGTCAAAGTATTTCTGTATAATTATCTTACACGACTGCGTTCCCAAACAGCTGGCATCCACCTCCGAAAGCATTGACAGCATTTATTGTGTTTCGTCTGCTCGCTCTGAGGCGCAAGTAATTTATCATATATGAAAATTATTATATTCAGTGGCTTCTCCTAGTTTTCTTTTGATATTAATGCCAGTTTACCAGGAAGTGACGATTTTGTTGTCTTTGACTCGTTGGATGGAAACGGTGCTTTATTCGCATATGTTTTATGCGATATTCCAGTTTTGCGCATAAGTTTAATTCGAATCTATCTATGGAAACATAGCTAGTGTGGCTGAATTTCAGCCATTTTAGCCATTAAAAAAAAGAAAAGAAGGAAAGACAATTGAGAGAGCTTTGTTCAAAAATATTTATAATGCTCACCAGTGGATCCTGAATGGGTGCCGTCAGAATGAGAGTCCAAACAGCTGCAGTAATCCACAGGTCCATCACAGTAATGTGATGTAATCCACAAAAAAGTAACCCACAAAACATCACAGTAATCCACAAGTAATCCACGTGACTCTAATCCACCAAATAATGTCCTGTGAAGTGAAAAGCTGCATGTTTGTAAGAAACAAGTTATCCTTATCATCAAGAAGTAACTTTAAACCATCACTTCTGGCCAAAATAAGTGTCAATAATCCATAATAATGCTTCCTCCAGTGAAAAAGTCCATATCCTGTTGTCTTCTCACATCAAAATCCACCCACACATTTGCTTAGAACTGTTTTGTACAGTAAATGGTGCTTGATCTGTGTGTATTTCTCTCCTAATTCAGATGACTTTTTGACTGGAGAAAGCAATATTATAGAGGACTCGTGTTTTAGCCAAAAGCAGCGATTTGAAGTTAAACATGCCTTATGGATTTGTTAATTACAAACATGCAGCTTTTGGCTTCACAAGATCTTTGGATGGAAACATAGCTAGTGTGGCTGAATTTCATTAAAAAAAAGAAAAGAAGGAAAGACAATTGAGAGAGCTTTGTGCAAAAACATTTATAATGCTCACCAGTGGATCCTGAATGGGTGCCGTCAGAATGAGAGTCCAAACAGCTGCAGTAATCCACAGGTCCATCACAGTAATGTGATGTAATCCACAAAAAAGTAACCCACAAAACATCACAGTAATCCACAAGTAATCCACGTGACTCTAATCCACCAAATAATGTCCTGTGAAGTGAAAAGCTGCATGTTTGTAAGAAACAAGTTATCCTTATCATCAAGAAGTAACTTTAAACCATCACTTCTGGCCAAAATAATAGTCAATAATCCATAATAATGCTTCCTCCAGTGAAAAAGTCCATCTTCTGTTGTCTTCTCACATCAAAATCCACCCACACATTTGCTAAACTTGAAATCGCATCATATGACCCCTTTAACAACAACCATACTAATAATTAATAAGCAGCAAATTAGGAGTTTATTGAGGCAAAAGTTGTAGTTTATGGGAATTGGACCTTAAAATAAAATAAAATAAAATCCTGCCAATCATCTCCTTGTGTGTTTCACAGAAGAAAAAAAGCCCTACAGGTTTTTGGAATGACATGAGGAAGAGAAAATTAATTTCGGCGGAACTATTTTTTCAAACGCAAGTCCTCTGAGAACAGATCTTAATGTGTCAAACACCTTCATATAAAGCAGAAACACCTGTCTTGGCTGTTTTCACAAGGTTCCTATGTAATGCTAATGAGCGACTGAGGCTGTGAAACACTCACATGTCTAATTAAGATGCGGCACTAATGCACCTTTTTTCTGAGTGCTAAATGCACTAATATTAGATGGTAGAAACGTTCAACGTCAACTGGAATCATCTTCCTATTACATGGGTGGGATTTTAATGAGAGTTTCATATAATCCAATTAACACCGAAATTAATTCGTTCACAAATGCCCAAGTGCTAGAGGTGTATATGCGTGCATTCTGGTGATCTTAATGAGCTTTACAATTGATGGTATATCTCTCTTGATTAGTTGAGATTAGTATGGGATTTAATTCCACTTCCAATAACACTATATAAACACAGTAATTCCTTCTTCTCTAGACCCCCGCAATTTCAGTGACTTTGCAGAACACTTTTTTCGGCGTTCACTCTAAACTTGAAAGTGTTCCTGAGCTTGTGCTCCCACGTTTGCTGTGTTCTGAAACCAAGTGCCATTGTTCCTATTGCAGTAGTTTTCAATCCTGGTTCTGGGGACCCGCTGTTATGAATATTATCTGACACACTCCAGCTACATCTACACTAATCCGGAAACATTTAAAAACACACCTTTTTCTCTACATGTTGGCATTTAGTCCAATCTGAGACAGCATTTTTGTCATGCAAAACTGAGCTTTTTGAAGACACTCCCCCAAGTGGATATATTTAAAAACATCAGTGTGGTAGGTATTGGAAAACAATGGCACATATTTAGTCATGTGACACACATTGTATCAATAGATATCTACAGTATGTTGCTAAAGATATATGTTACATGTTACATTCTTGCAAAGATGACAGAAAATGCACACGCAATTGTGTGTACATCCTGCGGCAAAGCATGAGGATGCATCATTGAAGATATAGTGAGATATTTTAATAATAAAATGATCAGGCTAGAATAATAGTGGGAGAATAATATGATGTCTGGTCTCTGTATCATCTCAGTGAGATTTTATTATATTTTAAGCATGCACGATAAGATGTTTTTAGTGTTTTCTAACATTTCAGTGTTGACGAGAAACTTTTGGAACATGCCTGAAAACACTAATGTGGATGAAGAGCATTGTGAAATGAAAACACCTTTTTCAAATGTATCTGAATTAATGTAGATGTGGCCTCAGTTCAGTTCATGGATCTCTTTCTTATCAATTTGATGATCTCAAGTATAACATGTATTAAATATGTAATACACACAAAATGTACAAAGTGGTGGATCCCCGGAATCAGTATCGCAAAAAACGGCTCGAATTTATTTGTACTTTTTTTTTTTTGCCAATTATTTCTTTTCTGCCCTTAAAGTGTCTGGGTATCAAAGACTCAAAGAGTCCCCCCATTACTCATGCACACCTACACACATGCGTTGGTGGCAAATCTGACCAGTAATTTCATTTTATTTTTGATTTCTCTTCAGCCAACAAAAATAGACCCACTATGGCATCTGTGTCAGATTTTGAGTATTGCCAAGAAACACACAGACTGAAACCATGCAATGCAAACACTGAAAGTCTGGAATAAACTGTGTATTGTTGTCAATTGAAAGTGTTTTTAATCACTCCTCTCAAGCACAACTCTGGCATTTTCAGTTCCCTCTGTCTGGCCATCGCTTGAGTGATTCTGGTGTGACAAAACCCTTGTTTTAAAGGTGTGCTATTATGCTTTTTCACTTTTTCAACTTTAGTTAGCCTGTAATGTTGAACACACTCCTCGCTCATGCAGTTTAGAAGATTTCTGTCCTCTCCACTTCGATTAGTTTTCTTCTATTTTCCACACATATTCCTGTCTGGAGCACCGCAGAATTATAGGTGTAGTGGTATCGGCACTGAAGAGAATGGCTGGAACTTGAACCCGGCATTATTGGGTTTCTTATTATGAACAATTATCAACCTAATTTGGGGAGAATTAATCCAGCTTTCTGACATAACAGACTCAACCCAGCATTTGAGTTGAAAAAAAAAAAAAACCCTCAGTGTGTTGTCTTGTATAGACAACTTTGGAGTACTGCAATCAATCATTTCACAAAAAAAAAAAATCATATACACATTCTTAGGACAAAAAGTTAACGGGATGATTATTTAGAGCACTCACCAAAAGAAACACAAATCAAGGCCTGTGTTTTACATACTCTTTCACAAAGCACTAAGTGATGTGAGGGAAAAGGAACACTTTAGGATGAGCTTCAAAGGATAACATTCAAATCTTTTCTTTCTGGACATCTTTTCTCCCCTGTGCTCTTATCATAATGAAAAACATTTAAAACATGAACTCAATGAATCTTGGTCTACAAAGACTTGTCTTTTTAAGTGTGGAAACACAGATCTTGCATGTTAATCCAACAAGAAAATGCCAGATCGGATCTGTTTTTTCTTTTTCTGTAGTCAACTTCAGTGGATTAATTTGGGGTTTTTTGAAAGGTGCGCGCACACACACACACACACACACACACACACACACGCTCAGGTAAAGGCCATTCTCCAGATCTGCTGAGCTGTTTTTCTTTTATTTAGCCTGTCTTTATTGTTTTCACTTACTCTTCCTGACCACAGCATTTATCATGACTCCTGTTCCCAAGAGAATGCTGTCATGTTGCTTCAACTGTTATTTCTTTCTTTCTTCCTCTCTCTCTCTCTCTCTCTCTCTCTAACACCAAAGCACATCCTTGACCGAGTTGACTGTTCCTTTTTCTTTACATTTTTTATATCAACTCCATGATATTTTTAGAGGCCTGAGCTTACTGTGTTTGTGAGCTTACAGTATGCTTACTGTGTTTGTGTTTGCATAAAAATGAGCCATTTCTTAAATTCTCAAAGTTTTCCCAAACCTGATTAATATACATGATTCACACTCTTACAGCTTGAAGAGCAATTTTCTTTCCTGTGTTGACCAATTTCTAGATGAAACAGGAAGTTGGGCATGTGGAAAGGGCATGTCATTTTTAAAAATATAAATATGCTGTAGTTACAGTTGTGCTCAAATATGATAAATATGATCAAAGAAGGCTGTGAAAATTAATCCGCATTGTTTATCCACTTGATCTTTCATTCAAAAAATAAAAAATAAACTCTAACCTTTAATTAAAGTAAAAAAAAAAAAGTGAAAGTGGGGGAAAATAACATTATAAAATATTTTTCTCTAATACAGTAAGAGGATGTGTGTCTATATCGTCCTAATGCACGGTGAGGAGGAGAGTTTGAGTGGCCAAAGACTCCAAGGATCACAACTGGAGAACTGCAGAAAATAGTTGAGTCTTGGGGTCAGAAGGCCTAACAAATTCTTATTCTCCAATGAAAGGTTAGATTTTAGTAAATTTTTCAAATTAAATACAGGTGCATCTCAATAAATTAGAATGTCGTGGAAAAGTTCATTTATTTCAGCCGCTTTCCCTTCATTTGTAATATTCTTGCAACGGTTCTGTGAAGTCTTTGATCACCCTAAAGAAGGCAAGAACGCTGGCGATCGCCTACTCGAACTCTCTCAGGGGAAAAGGACCGCGGCTGAATATGCTCTCACTTTTCGTACTCTCGTGGCTCAGACTTCATGGGTCGATGACACGCTTAAAGTACTGTTTAGAAGAGGATTAAGTCATGAACTACAGTCTGAGCTGGCCTGTCGTGACGAGGGGAGAGATTTGAATCAATTTATCGAGCTTGCCATCCAGATTGACAACCTCATCAGATCGCGAAGACCCAACACTCGTAGCACCTACCGAGTCCCTGTACCCGCTGCCACAGATGAAACTGAACCCATGCAAGTTAATTCTTACCACCTATCAGCGGAAGAGAGAAATCGTCGACTAACCCAACGTCTCTGTTTGTACTGTGGACAGTCGGGTCATCTACGAATCTCCTGTCCCTCACGGCCGCACTCTGAGTCTCAGGCATCGGTGAGTTTTCCTGTTGATGCACTTAATCCAGATCTGTGTGTTACGGTACCTATCACTATCACTGTAAATGGCCATCAAATCACTGCCAATGCCCTATTGGATTCTGGAGCGGCTGGAAACTTTGTTGCCCAGTGGTCCAAAGTCCTTTTTTCAGATGAGAGCAAGTTTTGTATTTCATTTGGAAACCAAGGTCCTAGAGTCTGGAGGAAGGGTGGAGAAGCTCATAGCCCAAGTTGCTTGAAGTCCAGTGTTAAGTTTCCACAGTCTGTGATGATTTGGGGTGCAATGTCATCTGCTGGTGTTGGTCCATTGTGTTTTTTGAAAACCAACGTCACTGCACCCGTTTACCAAGAAATTTTGGAGCACTTCATGTTTCCTTCTGCTGACCAGCTTTTTGAAGATGCTGATTTCATTTTCCAGCAGGATTTGGCACCTGCTCACACTGCCAAAAGCACCAAAAGTTGGTTAAATGACCATGGTGTTGGTGTGCTTGACTGGCCAGCAAACTCACCAGACCTGAACCCCATAGAGAATCTATGGGGTATTGTCAAGAGGAAAATGAGAAACAAGAGACCAAAAAATGTAGATGAGCTGAAGGCCACTGTCAAAGAAACCTGGGCTTCCATACCACCTCAGTAGTGCCACAAACTGATCACCTCCATGCCACGCTGAATTGAGGCAGTAATTAAAGCAAATGGAGCCCCTACCAAGTATTGAGTACATGTACGGTAAATGAACATACTTTCCAGAAGGCCAACAATTCACTAAAAATGTTTTTTTTATTGGTCTTATGGAGTATTCTAATTTGTTGAGATAGTGAGTTGGTGGGTTTTTGTTAAATGTGAGCCAAAATCATCACAATTAAAAGAACCAAAGACTTAAACTACTTCAGTCTGTGTGCATCGAATTTATTTAATACACGAGTTTCACAATTTGAGTTGAATTACTGAAATAAATGAACTTTGCCACGACATTCTAATTTATTGAGATGCACCTGTATCTAAAGGATTGATGATACAGATTAATTTTCACAGCCTTCTTTGATCATGTTTACCAAGGGTATGAATAATTTTGAGCACAACTGTACATTATAGCCTAAAATCCAACCAAGTCTATATGTCGGCAACATTTCTGCAAAATAAAATTATGTTGCTTCTTGCAATTTTGTGACACTTTCAAAGTGGGTGATGCTAAAAGCATGTTCAGTTTATCTGACACAGATGAAAGTGAATCTGGCCTAACATATGGTTAGCTGGTTATGTGCTGCAAATGTCAAAATGTATTACTCTAATAATCAGCATTCTGAGTTGTTAAAACAAAACAAAAATAACAACCATTCTGTTATCACTAAATTCCACTTTGCAGCCGTTTTTGTGAGAAAGCACCTGCGGGTACCAGACCGTAATCGTCCTCTCTTCCCTCCGCTCTCATACTGTCACAGAGGCGAACTTCGTGATTCCCTCTTCCGACCATCAGAGGGCTCCCTCACCCGAATATTGACTCTGACACTCTCACACTACATTTCCCATCAGCCCCGTATCTGGCACTGATCACCTAGCCCAGCTGTAGCCCATCAGCTGGCCTATATAAACAGTCTGTTCCTTCCAGCTCATTGCGAAGTCTTGTTTTACTGCGGTTTACATTTCTGAGCGTTTTTCTCTGTTTTGCCTGCCTGTTGTGACCCTGTCTGTACCTCGTTTATGATACTCTGCTACCTGCCTTCTGGATTATCCGCCTTGTCTCTGAGTTGTGATTCATTGCCACCTGCCCCGACTTTTAGCCTGTTTACTGACAACGATTGTGTTTGCCCCCTGTCACTGTGTTTGCTGGTATGTGACCATTGCCTGTTTGACCACGATTGTAAATAAAAGCCTGCTTATGGATCCCACTTCGAGTGACGCTTCGTTACACATACTGCACTCTCCTCACCAAATCAGATGAATTATTAAAAGTTACGTTTCATTCAGGCGAGCAACGGCATGGCTTTCTGCATGAGTGAGCGTGATGAACGGTGTGTGTGTGTGTGTGTTTAATGCAGCGCCGGTACACAGGGGGCACCAGCGGCCAGGGAATGAAGCTCAGATGAAACCGTTTGCCTCTGCAGTTTCCCTGTCAACACTGCCAAACTGCCTCAAACAAATGCAGTCAGCACTGTCATGAGAGAGATAAAGTATCAAACAATATCAAAACCGCCTGTCTGTCAACACAGAGCTGCTTTACCTCACACAGTCCTGCCAGCACTGGAGCAAACCGGCAATGAACTACAGAGAGATAAGCATTAGAAACAGAGATAAGTGTAGGAAAAACATGAAGTAATGGTTTGAGAAAATGAATGGTGACGGGTAAGCTAATCCTTTGTCACTGACTTTTGGTTTTAATACAGCTCTAAATTCTGCCATTATTTACTCTCTCTCTCTCTCTCGCTCTCTCTCTCTCTATATATATATACATATATATATATATAGATGGTGTTTAATTGTGAATGATAACAAATGTGAACAACTTGTTTGGGGCCAACTGTAACACTGAAAAATAATATTAACCCATTGTATCTCAAATAAAAGCCTACCTCAAAGTGACCAGTTTACTGCTGTAGTATCTAATGATGTTTTTCATATATATGTATTTATTGTTTTGTGTGTGCTTCAGATTATTTTAGATGTCAGGCATCATATGCATTCAAAAAGCAAAGTCTATTACTATTTTTCGCAGAAGACTAGGCAACTATTCTAGTGGTAACTAGATTTCAATCATTTAAATACACATATTACTCAAATACATTAATCAGCGGATGAGTCAAGAACGGTCTTTAACCACATTTTAATAAAATGGTACAAGATAGACATATTAACAGAATAACTCAATGAAATCATGTGGAGATAATATTTTTTAAAAGGATTTAAAGGCAACACATTGTTTAATGTGTAACACTAATAATTTGTATATGTAGTTTTACATTTTCATTTTCATTTTCTAACAGAAATGTATGTCAACACAGACAAACAAGGTTACACTGGGCCATTAAGTTTAAATTTGCAGTCATCTAAACTTTATACAACAGAAGAAAAATATTGTGCATTCAAAAAGTAACTTTCATACTTAAAAATCGGTATTTTATTGAAAACATCTGCTGAGGTAAAATGATCATGCTTATTTTCCACAGGCAGACAGAGAATCCTAATGAGCATGTGCAGATTAAGTGTCATCAGCTTGTTTCTGATCGGAGGAATTGAGTGTGTTACAACTGCAGTGGTTTCTGTACATCTGTACAAATGTACATCTTTCAACTACTTTTCCAATTATGTAAAGCCACTAAACCATGCACCTTAGAAGTTTTAAAATGCATAATAAATCATTTTCAAATTTTAGTAATGTCGATATATTGTATTGTTTTAGTGCATTGTTTCCCCTTTTTCCCCCAATTTATTTATTTTATAATCTGTTTTCTGTTTTATTCTTTTCTGGATTCTATTTTAATGCTTAAATTATATGTTAGTAGAAAAAAAAAACATGCCTAATTAATTGAAATCATGAAACTTATGAATCTGGTTTATTTTTTTCTCCCAGAATACTGTTTTTTCAATAGTTTAAATACATTTTAATAATCAAAAAGCATGTCTAATCTCATATATATATTTAGAGTGGCCTTTTATTGTGGCCAGCCTAAGGCACACCTGTGCAATAATCCTGCTTTCTAATCAGCATCTTGATATGCCACACCTGTGAGGTGGATGGATTATCTCGGCAAAGGAGAAGTGCTCACTAACACAGATTTAGACAGATTTGTGAACAATATTTGAGAGAAATAGGCCTTTTGTGTACATAGAAAAAGTCTTAGATCTTTGAGTTCAGCTCATGAAAAATAGGGGCGAAAACAAAAGTGTTGCGTTTATAATTTTGTTCAGTATATATATATATATATATAAAATGTGATTAGACATGCTTTTTGATTATTAATCAAAAATCAAAAAGCATGTGTAATTTTATTTCAAGTAACAATTTTTATTTATTTATTTGATGGTTTAGTTTTTGTTTTTAATAGCTATATTAACCCTGATTTACTACATAACACTTGTACAGAAAAATGAATATATGCATGTTCCCAGAAAAACCTCTTCCTAATGCTTTGCCCCATAGACTTCCATTGTAGATTCATTAATGTAAACACATTTTTGCTTTTACAAACTGAGGGAGTTGAAATTATTTTCTAATCTAATCGACAGTGCGTCACAGATGCTGTCGATGGAGTTGTTTTGAACTTGGCACGTTCCTTTTAATCACTGCGGTATGAATCATTTCTCAGCGAGCGCCGTGCATGATGATAATTCCCTTCCAGCTCTGGGGTTTGGGGAATTCTCACTTCTGCCTTAATGTGCAGATTCACTGTATTGTTTAGCTTTTTTAACATTTGTCAGATGCATAATTGAACATCCAGAGCTACAGAAAGATCAGATTAAAGGGGCTCATCGATCACACTATCACTGACGAATGACTCACTAATTCTCTTTGATTTCTCTCGCTCTCTTTCTCTCTCCTCATTCTGTCTATCTCTCAGCAGATTCAATTAACGCTTTACCTGTCTGTTTCAGGGATTACGTGCGTTTAAAGAAATAACAAGGTGTGTGTGTGAAAGGAGCTTTATGGAAGACTCAACTGTTTGGATAAGAGCGGAGTTTAATCAGAGCAGCCTGACAGCGAGAAAAGAGGCTGTGTTGAAGAAAAATAGGATTGTGGGATACTATTCACTGAAATTACCAAGCCCAAGTGTTTTATTAAATGTGATGTTGCCCACAACCTTAATTTTATTTATATCCTGCCTTTACATTTCAAGCCCACACCAGTTCTATTGTCAAAACTGCTACTAATATGGCCCTATGAAATCCAGTTTATTTTTTCCAAAATTCTATTTTTCTATTTTTCCTTTTTAATTTTTCCGTATTCAGTTTTTTTTTTCTGGAATATGAATGGTTAAATAAAATTTTATCAATCCAAATGCATGTCTAATTAATTGAAATCATGAAACGTATAAAATAATAATAAAAAAATGAAAAGTTTGAACAAAACCACATTTTTAGGGGTCTATGAAATGTTTTAGTTTTTATTAATTAATAATTAATCATTTTAATAATCAAAAAGCATTCATATTTGAACTGAATTGAATTCATGAAAACTAAAAAAAAAATATTTTATTTTATTTTACAACTCAGAAAATCTGTGTTGTCTGTGTTATTTTTCTGAATTAATTATTTAATACAAATTTATTATAAAAGTGGTGGTAATCAAATTAAACCATTAAACATTAACAGTTAAATAAATCTTTTAAAATGTAATTAAAATAAAAATGTAACACTTCTTTTATTTTTTAGCAAATAAGGTGCTGCACAACAGATGTTTACTGTTAATATATAAACAAATCCATGTAATATAAAATAAAATAAATTCCATTTAATTTGTTTAAATTATATTTTTACTTTAAGTACATTCTACTGTACAATAGCAATGCAATTCTGTCATATTTTCTTCCAAGTTAACCCAAACTTTTATTTTGGTGGGTTGTAGTGAAGGCCTTTGAGTTTCTTTGTGTATCTGACAAAAATGCTGGTGAATTGAGCAGCTCTAGAGATGACGTTCACGTGTTCATGTCACCATATATTGACACGGTGAATGTTGAAAATTTCACATGCATTACAAGTGCTTAAGTTTGTAGTCACTGCGCCTCTCATTCCTTTCATCTTAAACTTCATATTAAAATAGCAGTCTCGTTGTGCTTTAAAGGGGTATTCGGATGCCCATTTTTCACAAGTGGATATGATTCTTTAGGGTCTTAATGAAAAGTCTATAACATACTTTGCTTAAAATTTCTCAATGGTAGTGTAAAAAACACCCTTTTTACCCTGTCAAAAACAGCTCTGTTTTCAGAAAGCTGTTTTTTAGTTCATGTCGCTTTAAATGCTAATGAGCTCTGCTGACCCCGCCCCTCTCTTCCGTGGGGTGATGAGCAGACTGTAAACTTCAGCCGCGAAACTGGCTAACTAGCACATTATTGAATTCATAAAAAAACCCTTATACTCACTTCTACTGTAGATGAAGCTGGATCCTGAATGGTTCGCGCGACCATAGACGCATTTAGGCAGATCGGGATCGGCGCATTCCCGTCAAAACCGAAAGTAACGTTAATCCTCTGCGTCTTCAGCGGCTCAGATGTCGGGAGTAAATGACCACTGCTTTATTCATTATTACCTCCAACAACAAAACACCTCAATCGCTTAATCGGAGACATTCTTGTCTTCCCCTGCACGGGAGTCGACACAAAGGCGGACAGCTCGCAGCTCACTCAGGGCGGGTCTAAGGTAAGACGGCCTTGTCAATCAACTATTGTGGGAGGGGCCTGTGCAGGACTACGTCATTCTGACAGGAATCTCAGAACAGCCTGATTTGAGAAAGGGGATTTAAAAAAAAACACTGGGTGGATTTTTATCATTATAGGATGGATGTGCACACACACTTCCAACACACATTCATGTTCAAACAACTTGTAAAGTGAATTTTGCATCCGATGACCCCTTTATTATTCACAGACACATATCCATACTGTGATTTGATTAAATGTACAACCCCACTTTTCATTTATTCAACCAAAATTTGCCAAATCCATATCGTTAACCATATAAATACTGGAACTCTTCAGCTTGTTTTCCTCATACTCGTATTGATTCTTGCAATGCCTTTTCATTGGAATACCTTCCAAAACTCAGCAAACACGAATGTTCTTCCAGAATCAATACTTTGATAAAATAAGCCTTTGATCCAGGGACACGTCATAATTCACAAATGCTCAACAGACACACCGTGAGGTAAGCCATTAAAAAGCATTTTCAAAGAATATTTATGTAATCTATATCTTACAAAGATCCTTATGTTTTAAAATTAAATCTTCTGGACTGACTCATCAGGATGACTGTGGAGCCTTGAGCCAGAACAGCCGGAGGCTAAAGAAAGATAGAAAGTCCTCAAGAGAGATGGTGGATAAATATATAGATGGAGAGGAAGTGAATGAGTGTGTTTTTCATGCCCAAATGGAGAGACGGAGGCAGCCGGAGTATTATTGCTGGCTCTCAAATCTTCCAGATGCTAAACACTATCAAGTCTAATCGCCAGGAGATTTGGCAAATAAAAACGAAGAGCACAACAAATCAAAGCCTATTTGAGGAAACACTGCCTCCCTCGTCACCATAACACAAAGTCAATATGTACTATTGCTCCCAAACTACTGACAAACAAGTGTGGATTGGAGGAGAAACGCAGAGCAGTTATTTGGCCATTATGGTGGCAGGTTAGACTCTCTCTTGTGGTAACAATGAACTCCATCAATCCCCATCCATTACCCACCGAGTGGCTGGCACTCCCTAGACGACAGCTCTGTGGTGCCCATAAATCACAGAGAGGGTATCCTAACCGAGGCCAGTTACAAGATATTCAGTGACAAGGTGTAAATATCCCTCTACAAAACCATGATATCAGATTGCAACGGTACTTCAATGTTTTAGGGTATATTTACATGACAACAATGTACTAAAAAAGTAAAAGTTTGTCCTTTGCATTTTTGAAAAGATTTGTGTACAGACAGCAATGTTGTCAAAATGATCAGTGATCACGAATCACACGGATCCACAAAAACGACTAAAACGCTGTATTATGCATGCCAGGCCAGTAGTTGGCGATGCCACTTTGTAAAGAAACACTAAGCAACTCTGCACATATCTATAGACAGAAGATGTAATATGCACGTGCATGACGTCACTGTTTTCACAAATTTGTGCTGGAAAAGGCATTTTATAGTTAACATGGAGGAGACAGCAGTATCACTTTGCAGTTTGAAACTTGTTTTCAAAAGTTTGCATCTTCAAGCCCCCAAAACACAATTGTCATATAAATAAGCATCCAAAACACATAAAACATTTTCTGTTTTTAGTTGAAAACAGTGTTGTGTAAACAATCCCTTAGATTGACTGTTGTATTGTTGTGATGATACATCCACATCACTAGGTGTCAGTATAAGTCCAACACAATAGCCGGTAATAGGTGCTATGTTCTAAATAGGATAAATCTGCCTCTGAAGGCACTTCGGAGTGAGAACCATCATGGCTGCCATATAGGAAGTAGGAATGGGCGATATCTTATAGTTTGCGATATACCGGTAAAAATTCTCCCCATGATAAGAATTAGTTTTCCCGCGATAATAACGCTAAAATCTAGTTGACATATTTCTGTGTGCGACAGTGCAGAGCGACATTGTGGAAGGCGGACGTGAAATTGAGGAGGAGTTTATCGCTAAATGAGGACTCTTTCTACACTCTGGTTTGGTTAGGGCTGTACAGTGCACAAAAAATCGTTCAGTAGCACGTGTGCAGTAGAGCTTTGCGTGTGTATGAGCCTGTTTACAAACCTGTTGTCCAACGAAGATATCATTTATTAACATGCTTTTTCTCCAAATTAACTTAATAACATAGTCGAGTGTTTGAAATAACTTATTTTTGTGACCAGATGTGGTTTCATATTAGAGAATGATAGTATTATACATATATGATAAAGGCTATGTCGATTAGCATTGCATTATTATAAATATATTTTCCTTATAAAAAAATACCCAAGATTGCTTGAAGAACACAGATAAACCATATATTTTGTGCAATCATATGTTTATTGTCTCATCAGTTAAAATGTCTCTATCTGCATTTTATTCAGCTACAGCGATAACTGGATACCTTTGTCCATATAAGGGATTTGTGGAGTTTCTGCGCAAGGGCTTAAGTGTTAACTACGGCTACTCACAAATCAGGCAACCAACTGGACCTTATTTACACACGACACTGCTCCACTGATCGTGTACTGGTTACTCCACTGCACACCTCGGATCACTTCCTCCTCACTCTTAACCTCAACATGGTTCCTGACACAACACATACCCCTCCACATGTCACTTTTCAACGTAACCTACGCTCACTCTCACCCTCCTGGCTATCTGCTATGGTTTCATCTTCGTTTCCTCCCACTGAACAATTATCATCTCTTGATGTTAACAATGCTACTGATACTTTCTGCTCCACTCATACGTCTTGTTTAGACAGTGTCTGCCCCTTGTCTTCCAGGCCAGCTCGTACCACCTCTTCTGACCCTTGGCTATCTGATATTCTCCGTGAGCATCGTTCTAAGCTCAGACCTGCAGAAAGAGTATGGCGCAAATCACAAAATCCTACTGACCTTAATGTATATCAATCACTCCTCTCTTCATTCTCTGCTAATGTATCCACTGCTAAAAGGACATACTATCACAACAAAATTAAAACTTCCCGGCAGGTGTGTTGAGGCAAGCTGGAGCTAAACTCTGCAGGACACCGGCCCTCCAGGACCGAGTTTGGGCAGCCCTGCTCTAAAGAAACAGGATTCCCAGAATTATCGGCATTGATATCGTTATCCCAATAAATACCAGAAATACGTAAATAAAATTACGTAATCTGGAGCCCGAGTCTGTGCAGTAATGATTCATTTGGAGCCCGAGTCTGCGCAGTAGTGATTAATTTGGAGCCAGAGTCTTCGCAGTAGTGATTCATTTGGAGCCAGAGTCTGCGCAGTAGTGATATATTTGGAGCCAGAGTCTGCGCAGTAGTGATTCATTTGGAGCCAGAGTCTGCGCAGTAGTGATTGTGAGGTGGAGCCGCAGTATCAAAGTCCCACCCATACTCCCACAGTCCTAATCGCAAGCTCACAATCATGACACCACATCCCGTTTTTATAGCATCAAATAATGAACTAACAGCAACAATAAATGAACAGTTGAACATACATCAGAGTGATAAAAACTACCTAAAATAATGGAAACCATCTTTGGGAAAAATTTGTTTGATGTTTAATTTGTCTTTTTACATTTGGCTCACGTCCCATTTGTTTACATGGCGTAGGCGGGGTTTATCTATTGCAGCCAGCCACCATATGGTGATCTAAATGTTTCGGCTTCACTTTTCAGGACTTGCACGGCACACATGGGTAGAACTGATGGACACTTTGCTCCTATGATTATTTGTGTGACGATGGCTCTTCCTCAACTGGCTCAGCAAGAAGATGCAGAAGTGCATTCTGAAAAAAAAAAAAACCTACACCTTTCATCCAATGAGGTAAACCTTTCGAAGAGATCAGGGCATAGGAATGAGCCCTTCAGAATGGAATGCAGTGCAGTAATGACACATTTTTGTAGATGAACCCATCACCTTGGATCCATCAACAAAACCCAACAGGATTTTTCCATCGATTTTTAGATTATTGCAGAAAATAAGCTCTGCGACCAAAAATTTTTTATAATTCTTACACATTTTGTTCATCATGATAATCTTCACAATTTATAGGAATTTTGAAAGCCTAAATACAGTCAGCAGAATTAAACGAACTACACCATGGTCACATGACTTCAATGTCACCAACACTAATCTTCCGACAACTCTTTCAGTCTCTATTAACAAAACAAAAAAAAAACTACAATGAGGCTGTGAAAGTGACTAATGAGTAGATGAGTTTATCTGTTTGAGGTGATTACATTTAATGTCCCCGACAACCTCTGTAGTCCTATTTAGCCACTTGCCTTTTTCAAGACAAGTAAAAGCTTCAAAAAATAATAAAACATGAAAACATATTGAGCTTGTGTTAACCACAGACCTTATTTCAGGCATTTAACCAAAAACCCATTCAAAAAACCCACTGACTTTGAAACTAAGGAGCCAGATTTGCTAAAATGCTCATTTCTGTACATCCTCCCTGCAGCACCCTACAGAAAATTACTGATTATCATAAAACACGAAAACATGTTAAAGAACACAACATCTGAGCTGTTAAATAATTACACTACCTAAAATGAAATACCCTGCTGTCTTCTGGCCAGCGGTTTATTACCGAGCATCTGCTAATTGAATTGAATTTAATTATCCTGGTTAATGCACATTTGCACACTCCTGAGAAAAGCTGATGCTGATGAGGGCTGGGTCGTATAGATAAAGAATAATTCCAAGATAAAGGCTGATATCATTGCATGCCGTGTGAGATTAACACTAATCTTACTGAGGTCTCTGTGTATTAGCTGTGCAGTTAAACATGATACAAGTATATCAACAGGGTCATGGATGCCAACCGCAATAATGAAGTGCAGATCTCCAGGATTTTGCCTCCCAACATCCTTTTTCCCTTAACAACAACAAATAGTAAAGCAGAAGTTATCAGGGTTCATCTCCAATAGCTCATGTAGACAATTTGATGATTCAATTGCCATATATCTTTCCAAACACAATGCGTTTTTATTGCAAAGTCAACAATCTTGAATCTCTGCTGATGCTGTAAGTTAGGGTTAAAATAAAACAGCTCAAAAAAGTACATGCTATTTCAAAAAAGACAACTGCGACGTCAGGAAATATTCAACCATTCACTGGTAGAAAATAATTTTTCGAAATTGTAAATAAAGATTTTTGGAATACTTTTTACAATATACTATTTCAGTCTTTCTACTTCGAAGTTTCGTGTTTAATTAAAGATGTTACTTGCAGACTCTTTGCAATGTACAAGTACATGTACATGTACAAGTACAAGTACAAGTACATACTTTTTACAAGATACTATTTCAGTCTTTCTACTTCGAAGTTTCATGTTTAATTAAAGATGTTACTTGCAGACTCTTTGCAATGAACTTTACTAGCAATTTCTGAGTAAAAATAGTTCCTACACCAACTTTTTTTTTCGGTGTACCACCTATTTTGAGATCTCTACAACTTGCAATTTCTGACACCCTTGGTTTATGTACTCAATAGCCTGCACAGTTCATAAAGAAAGTAAATAAGGTACATTTTGATTTGATTTTAAAGATGAAATAGAAGACAGGGAGTATTTTGGTAACCAACTTGAGAACATTTGATATGCCTTCATTTTGCATTTGTTCGGTGACTATAGTGGTGCAGAAATTACACACTCCACCTTTACTGTAAGTCAAGCTCTAAAAATACCAAAAATATCAATGCTGTATGTGTGCATCTCTCTGCATAAATGTAGGCTCAAAATCTTTGGCTGCATGTCTTGAAAAGAGTCATGTTCACTAGTGTCAAGGGATCTGTAGTAATTTATTGATTGACAGGTAGAGGTTGGAATGCAGGCACCCTTTATATCAATCAGCGTGTGTGTCCTGGGCAAACCTGACATTGAGGAGGAGATGCAAGGAAACGAGGACATCAAAGACCAGAGAATAGAGAGGAAATTATGAGTGTGAGGAGAAGAAACCATTAAGAAAAGGGTAAGTGATGGTTTGGAGCAGGGAAACAGTGCAGTGGCTTTCAGCTCACCGATATTTCATTAACCTCTTGAAACCCAGCAATTCATTTTTATCCTCTGTAGAGGCCTTCATTTTGGAGAGGAATTTTTCATTGCAGTTCATACTTTCCACAGGAAATACAACTGCTTTAGATGAAGCACTTATTACATGCAGATTATTTAGATTTTATACTAATATTCATAAAAATACAACATAAACATTTTCTATAATAATGAATGAAATACTTAAAATATTATACTTATAGTCAAACAAGCTCTACTATAGGCTCCTGGATGTAAATAGAGTGATACAGATGACGCTAAAGACATTAACCTCATGAAATAACATCAAGTACTCACCTCTGGTGAATATGATGAACATCGATGGACCTTTTGGGTTTACTGAACCCTGTAATAATCATTGCTCATCGTTTAGTTTGGGCTGCTCTGAGGGGTAGAAAGTTTAATGCTTGACAGGTCAGCCAATGAGGATTCAGCTTCAATGGCTTCACTGTGGGATCTGAGCAATTAGACCGACCAGACCAATCAATCCAAGCCCGGTGAGGGTGTGCAACACATGCAAAATGAGATCAAGTGGCATGCAAGTTCAGGAAAGAATTTGTCCTTTAGAAACAGCAGGCAATGTATGAATGGCACAAATACACAAATCTAGCTGAGACAGTCACTCTGAAACAACCCAGGCATAAGCGGAGCGTGTGTAAGGCTAAGCCTTCCCCTGGCCACGGGGACTTGGGGCAAAAATGCCACTAAATTGGACAAAAATGCCCCTGCACAAACACATTAAATCTATTACGTCTGTTGCTAACAAAGTGAATATGAATAGACTGTGTCAATTGCAGCATTAAATTAAGATATGCTCATGTTGCACCATATTCCATTTATTTTAACCAATCACACACAATTCTGTTGAGCTTAGGAATGCAATGGCCAATCAGAGGCGTTCAGATGAGTCATCGTAATACATTTGGCTGCTTTTAGCCTTACCCTGGAGTTGGTTCACCCTCCGCCTATGAACCCAGGGTTAAATAACTTATTCAAAGGCATAGATGGAATACTGTCGTTGACCAATCAGATTTCAGCTTGTTAAATCAAAAAAGCTCATTTTTCTGTGCAGTATCAAATGGTCAGTGAACAGACTGTGAATGTTAAGAAAATCGAATTACATTAACAAAGAAAGAATTGTGATTTTTCATTCGATCTTGCCATGTTTGCCTTATTCAAAGGATGTTTAATGTCCCCGACAACCTCTGTAGTCCCATTTAGATGCTTGTTAGCAACCGCCTTTTTCAAGACAAGTAAACGCTTTAAAAAAATGACAGTACTGATGTATTTGATGTCGTAGTATAAAACATGAAAATAAAAACCCACTGACTTCAGGGCGATGGAAATGAAGGTGCTAAAATGCTAATTTGTTTCTGGGTTTATCCTACAAAAAATATGTCATCCCTGCACCACTATATTGTAATTAAGAAATTACATCTGAGAGTTAAAATTAAGAAATTTCATGTTACTGTGCAGTTTCCTGTATTGTTCTGTTTCTGTTTTTTCTCTTACTATTTTCTGCATGTGTTTTATGAGATCAGGGCAATTTACCTTCTCCTACACACACACACACACACACACACAAAATTACCTGTCCGCTTCTTCCCACTCTCTCAAACTCAGTTCAAGTTTACTGCCCTCCTCCCACACACACACACACACACACACACACACACATACACACACACTGTACTGACTGCCACACGGGTAACAAGCGCATTGCACTGAGCTATGCATAGACAATGAGCAAGATGATGTAAGTTCCTTTACCTGTGTGCTTTGTTATTCAGGTTAACAATCTCAGTGGTGTGGTCAACTAACCTCCACTCACTTTCCACGAGACACATGAAAGCTTTGACAGCTACCCAAGAGCTGCCTGAAAGACTTAACAAGACACCTTTAAAACATGACCTTTAAAACGAGAACTGTGTGTGTGTTGATCACACTTTGATTCCACTGCAGCGAATATGGATATCCACTGAACCTCATTAAATGTCTTAAATGTCATTGTTGATGCTTCTCTAGTTCTTATCAGTATTTGGACACTGTGACATTTGTCTTTTGCTTTGCTCCTGAACTCCCATCCGTATCTCTTATCTCTGATAGCTCGGTCTCAATTAGCGTGAGCATCATTCTCTGGCATTTTGCACTCCTTATCAAACTTCAGGCAGCCTGAATCAACACAGTTTCCCCATCCAAACATGATATATCAGATATTTTTGACACCTCTGAAATTAAAAGATCCTGCTTAAAATCTGCTTGCAAAGTTGCTGGCAGGTCTAACAGATGAGTTTCTTTCTTTTCTATTATTGAGTACAAAAAAAAGGCAAGAGAAAAGATTTAAAGATGTTTGTGATTCTGGGTCACACAGAGCATTTTAATTTGTTTTCTAGGTCTAGATATCAAAAATACAGTTCCTTTGTCTTTTAGCTTCTGATTTTTGCAGGAATGACTTAAAAATCAAAGAAACAGTTCTCCTGAATATGAAGTGAACTTTAATTTTGCTCACTGACATTGTGCTCAAAGGTGTCAGATGTAACTCTCTATTCATTCAAAGGAATCTGGTTATTGAAAATAAATATAAAGAGTAGGTTATAATAAAACAATCATCTGTCTGAGGTGAATCGGTCTAAAATAAGCTGCTCTTTTATCTGTATTTTGCACTCCTGATAAGAGTCACAGAATTAATGAGGTCCGTGTTTAACCTGCCAATGGCGTCCAGCAGTCCTTTCACTGTGAGTTTTATTCCACAATACGTCATCTGATAAGAGACACATCCTTGATTCGGCTATTTTGAAAGCCAGGATGACCTGTTCAGTATGCATCAAATTTAGATAAAGGATTTAAACTCTGGCCTAGATCAAATAGCCTGGCCTTTTTATGTTAAAGTATATATCACCACTGTTTAATTCAGTGACTATCATACTTTGTTACCATGATTTACATAAGACACCCACTAAAATGTCATTCAGTGTAACAATAGTTCATATACCAAAAAATCGTGGGTAACACTTTATTTTAAGGTGTCCTTGTTACACATGTTACATGTACTTACACTCTAAAAAATGATGGGTTAAATATAACCCAGCGCTGCGTTAAAAAGGGACAAACCCAGTTATTGGGTTGTTTTGACCCAGCTATTGGGTTGTTTTGAACCCAACCGCTGGGTCAAAACAACCCAATAGCTGGGTTTGTCCCTTTTTAACCCAGTGCTGGGTTATATTTAACCCAGCATTTTTTAGAGTGTACTATTATAATAGCAATAGATTATACAGAATTACATGCAAGTAACCCTAAGCCAAACCCTAATCCTAACCCTGACCATATAGTAAGTACATGTAGTTAATTAATATTATTCAGTACTTAAAGGTATTATAAGGACACCTTAAAATAAAGTGTAACCAAAACTTGTCAGGCATATTTAGAACAAGAATCATTAGACATTCTATTTAATGATCAGTGCAGCCACCAAAATACTAAATTGTCATTTTAAATCGTTACTAATCTTTGCCATATGCTTCAAATCACAAGGTTTTGCACATTTGACAGCAATACTTATTATCATTTAAAATAATAAAGTTTAGTATGATCACTTTTTCTTTTATATATTTAAACAAGTACAGGTCAGAAGAAGCATGTTATTTCATTTTGACAATGGGACATTATTTTACACGTATTTTGACATTTTGTTTTTGATAAAAAACTTTAATGTTTCAAAGAGACACTATACTTGCATTTTATAAGCTTGCATATAAAATCACTTTTGTAAATTGAATTCGGTGTAACAAAATGGAATATATTGTTAAGGTGAACCATACACTCTCAGAAAAAGCTGGTACAAAAGCTGTCACTGGTGTGGTACTGTACCTTTTTTTTTTTTTACCGTATTTACCACTAAAGAGTGCATATTAGTTCCTCAAAAGTACATTTTAGTACTTACAGTGTATAAATTATTACTTTAGTACCTTTTGAACAGGTACCGCCCCAGTGACAAATTTTGTACCTTTTTTTATTAACCAGTAAGTGTACTTACTGGTTAATAATAAACCAAATATATAGAAGTGTGCTTCTTCGTTAACTTAAACATTTTAGAGCATAATAAAATAGAGTAACTCTCAAATTCATCTATATCTTGAGCCCTACATAACCACACCATGCAGGATCCAACTGCCTTTTGATCCTGACTTAAGGAATACATTTAGGAATTCAGAATTATTTTACATATCACACACATTTCAAACATCTAGGACAATGGAAACACTTCAAACTTTAGTGGAATGTGTAGACACAGAAACTTCACAGCCTGCACACAGCTAGTGTGGAAGTCCTGGAGGGATGGGACATTCTTCATCATGTGTTTATCTGATGCGGAGACAGAAGAGGAATGAGAAATCAGTGCTGGAGAGAGATGCTTCTTTAGGAAGCCATGATACTGGCCCTATCTGACATGACTGGAGTCAATAGCACTTCTCACTGGTTACCATTAAGAAATGGAATTGCTTTTATCATCAGCTTAAAGGGATAGTTCACCCAAAAATGAAAATTTGATGTTTATCTGCTTACCCCCAGGGCATCCAAGATGTAGGTGACGTTGTTTCTTCAGTAGAACACATATGATGATTTTTAACTCCAACCGTTGCAGTCTATCAGTCGTATAATGCATGGCAATGGTAACAAAATCTATGAGAGTAAAAAAAACATGCACAGACAAATCCAAATTAAACCCTGCGGCTCGTGACGACACATTGATGTCCTAAGACACGAAACGATCGGTTTGTGCGAGAAACCGAACAGTATTTATATCATATTTTACCTCTAATACACCACTATGTCCAACTGTTTTGAGCACGCGCACGGTATCCGGTGCGTGAGGTGTGTACGCACTCTGGCGTAGTTTACGTTAAGGGGTAAGCAGATATACATCAAATTTTCATTTTTGGATGAACTATCCATTTAAAGGTCTGTATAGGACAGATATAAAAGTTTTATTGTTTATACTGAGATGCATATATATGGAGTTTTAGACTCTTGACCCTTTCATGAACGGCTTCAATGATGCTTCAAAATGTTAGATATGGGTAAAATCTAGTGTTATATGATAAATTATTAGTTATGGCATGCATGGAAATATTCTGACTTGAATGTGAATAAAACTTTTATCATTGCTGTTTGGATAAAATTTGATGAAATCATGAACCTGTTTCTATTGCCATAAAGTGTACACATGCTTGACATATTCACAATATTGCAACTAAATTTAATGCCATTTGCATAATAAAACACCACTTAAGAGAACATTAATTCATTGTTATTACAATGTCTGAAATTATTAAATGCACATTGCAACAATAGGATTTGAAGTTATTGTTATACTTACAAGGTACTGTTGCATTTTACAATTGTTTTTCACCAGTTCGACCCTGTAAAATGAATGCATTACAGCAGGTAACAGAAGCGCAATATGTAGCAAGCAATATGCTGTTTTTGTTTCCTTAGGAAAGGGCTTTCTGGGGTCCTTCGTGTCATAGGGTTGCTTGTGGTCCAGAGATTGCTCTGGGCTCCCACTCAGCCATGTCAGAAGGCATTTTTCAGACTTTCACCACCCCAACAGAGAGCAAGATAAACAATGATTCACGCTGAACAACAGCTTATAGCCCAGAAGGCTTGTGTGGTGAACTATGGCCTTTTTTGGTGTATGATCTACTGTTGTTCCATATATAATTTGCATTTAATTCTTTGAATACTGAACACGTCAGTTTGTTTAACCAATTAGAATTGAGCTACAGGTGTGACTAACATTACCTCACCTATAGTTTCTTTCCAAAATGCACATTTTTCTCTTCTGCTCACCAAGACTGCATTTATTTGTTTAAAAATACAGTAAAAACAGCAATATTCTGAAATATTATTTATAATTTAAAATGACAGTTTTCTATTTGAAGATTTTTTAAATGAAATTTATTCCTGTGATACAAAGCAGAAATTTCAGCACCATTACTACAGTCCCCAGTGTCACATGATCCTTCAGAAATCATTCTAATATGTGATTTGAAGCTCAGTTATTATCGGCACTCAATTATCAATAATGGTTAATAATGAAAGTTCATCGATCAGCATTTATTTACTTTTTTGTACCATTAAAATGTCTTTACTGTCACTTTTAATTTTTTTAATGCATCCTTGCTGAATAAAAGTATTATTTTTTTTAAATGGTAGTGTATTGAAATGGAGTGGTTTTTAACATTTATAACAATCAGCAAATCAGCATATTAGAATGATTTCGGAAGGATCATGTGACACTGAAGACTGGAGTAATGATGCTGAAAATTCAGCTTTGCCTCACAGGAATAAATTACACATATGCCTAATTACATAATTACATTTTAATTACGTGAGACTCCTTTCAAAACATAAAAAAAAAATATTCCAAACTTTTGGCCGCATATACTTTAGTTTAAAGTAAAAACATTATATTTAAAGTAAACATAAAAAACAAATGCAGTTTTCATATAGAGCATCTCTTTCCAACACTTTCTTTCCCTTCCATCAGCCACCCACACAAACTCAGACATGCGCTTCTTCCTGCATCCGAACTGTGGAAGCGGATGCCAGTCCTGCCTGAAGAACGTTCTCTCTCCACTGACTCGCTGCGAAAACCTGCGGTGCCGCATGCATGCAGATCTCACTTTCATGGAAATTAAGTTGGCCTCCGAGCCTTTTGTGTTCAAATAGTAATATCAGCTGGGAAATCTGTTACATGTAATCCTCTTTTAAATTTGAAAGGCAATATGAATGATCAGTAAACAACGGTGATGGGAAGATGAACACTCTGAGGACCAACTGAGAGCTAGTGTTTGGGGCTGAAGACTAAATAATATTCAATTCAGAGTGTCTTGGAGGAAACCTCAGGCAAAGATGGGCTCCTGGTTACCGGTTTGGAAGTTGTTGGAAAATTCAGGCTTGGTATTGTAACTGTTTAAAACAGCTAGTGAGCTGCACATCTAGACAGCATTTTAAGCAGGGGCATTTCCTCTGAGGAGGCAAGGGAGGCAGTGCCTCAAAAACCTGGTGTGAAAATAATCCACTAAAAAAACAAACAAACACACACAAACATTATGAAATATGACATTAAAAAGTGTATAATCACTCTTTTTTTCTAAAGTAGTTGAAGTTACAGCATGAAGACAGTGTCGAGGTGTGTTATAAGTGAGAATGAGTGGCATAGTGGAAAATCACATGAGAGAAGGTTGATCTTCTGCGCTTTGATTGGCCTATTATGCTGTTTTTGTGTTCAAGTCAGTCTGAATGAATAGCTCAGTAATGGTGATAATTCATTAATAATAAAATTAAAAAGTATAAAACTCATCCACTTAGATATCAACGCTTTGTCAACTTGAAACAACTTCAAAATATGATATAAAAGTTTTTAGTGAGCTATCAGCTTGGTGATGTTAATTAATAAATCTCTGTGTCTGTGACCAGTGTTTACAGAGCTTTGATAATTAATGATCCAAAAATAAGTTGACTGCTGAAAGCAACAGGTCAATATTAGTTCACAAATAAATTACGCAAGAAATCTTAAATTTGCTACGGTGTTCTTATATTATCATTTTGGAATAAATATATGCTTTATATATGCTTATGCTTAAAAAACATTAACACAGTTTTAAAAAGTGATTATTCACTATTATTTACAACAGGATCTGCATTTTTATGAGTTTAAATAAAATATTTTTGTTATAAGAGCGATTACAAACAACTTTGTACATCAGAACCACTCTTGTCCTTGTAAAAAATTTACTTGATTTTCAAGTAAACAAATTTGTGAATGTAAGAAGTGAATGTAACATTTTTGACAAGACTACATGTCTTAAGCAGGGCCGTCCTTAGCTGACGCGGGGCCCGGTGCCCAGTACTTTCGATACCGCGTTCCCGGGG
>NW_015644168.1:486359-496521 GCF_001515625.1 Sinocyclocheilus rhinocerous
GCTCCCACCTGTTGCACCCCCCTAAGGATGGCCCTGGTCTTCAGTAATATGTAATGTATTTACACAAAATAAACTTAATTCCGTAAGATAAGTATATAATGAACTACAAAAGCGTTTTGAAGGTCTCCGGCACATTATATAATTACCAAAAAAAAATCAAACATATTTTGGATTTGGGCATTAATCGCTTCACTAAATACTTGTTGGCTAAAAAAATAACTAATCATCACCTTACGATCCATCTGTTTTTAAATCCACATGATTTGAATATCATCAACGATGTGTATAAAAAAAAACAAAAAAAAACAGACAATGCACAATACTATTTACAAGAAGTAGAGATCCAGGGAGCACACACATTTTCTGGGAAACCCACACTTTCATTTTTTAATGTATCATCACTTTTTGTGACAAATCTAATATTCACTGTGTACTTAAAAGTGTTGTTAATAGTACTATAATAATAATAATAATAATAAACTTATATGTGCAAAAATATATGTGTGTAAAGTTCTGATTTCAGCTTGAGGAGGCTTATTACCAAAACAAGATCAAAGAGGTAAGATAAAAAAAAAAACTGTGGGCAATTATTGCAGACAATTAATGAATTATTATGCTCCTATTCATCATGCAGCCCTGTCTGAACTGAACCAACACCTCACTGACTTGAGCTAAATAATGACACTATAGTCCTTTAGAGCTGCTTTACAGCAGAATCTGAACTGTCTATATATTTGAGTTCCCATGATTGATTCCGCTGTTTTGCTGTAAAGCTGCTTGGCCACAATCTGTGTTATAGCTGTAGAAATAAACGTGACATGACTTGTACTGTTTTATGCTTAATAAAGGAATATGCTATCACTAAACTCGACTGATTGAAATCAATTGTCCAGTCCAGTCTCCTGTGCGTTTTGCACGAGGAGTGCTATTTGTATGCCTCACAGAGCTGCTGCATGTAGAGTGTTCCAAATCAATCACTTAAAAGGTTCCATTTCAGTTGTCTTAGAAGGCAGCTGTCTATGTAGTAAGCAGACAGCGAGGCAGCTCGATAGCTTTTGGATCAGAGCTGTGTCTGGGCTTAAGGCTTGTTTATGCTGATTTCCAATTAAAATGAGGCAGCCAGACACTCACACATATTGCAACAAAAAGTCATCTAATCCAGATGTGATTTTAATCTCCCGCCACATTGGCAGGCTTGAATGGATTATCAATGCCCCAGTGCATCGCGTGAATGTCTCATTCCAAGCAGAGAGTTTCTGCCTCCTGCTGACATTTTTTCATCAATAAAAATTTACATTTAATTCTCAGGCGCTCTGAGCCGAAGCCGTGACTGTGCCAGCAGTTAATGGGGCACCAGCAATATTAGCCCTCAAAACCACTGGATCGATAGCAGTTATTACTATTATTATTACCCGTGCTGATAGTATTACTGTAATTGGTATTATATTTTATGGCCACCGTTAAACAGGATGTCAAAGATATTATCAGCTGCATGTTTAATAGCGTGTAGGATGGGTGCAATTATGTCACATTGGTCACTAGACTTATATGCATATAAGGTTAAGGGTTTTAATGCTTTAGTGAGTGAGCCAATGGTTTATTTTATTTTATTTTTTTCAAAAGTGCACCAATAAGCACAGTGACATGACCAAAGAAAAAAACTTAATTTACAGTACATGCACTAACGGTGTACTTAAATACTGAGCAATAAAAGGTAACTGCATGGGGTAGGGTTAGGTTAGTACCTAGTTATTACCCAGTTACTGGAATTACTACTGTAAGTAGCAAAATTATAGTAGAAAACATTGATTAATTTAGTATATTTAGTAGTGTAAGATACATCTTTGGAATGTCTTTTTTTTTTTTTGTTAAGTTGTTCTTTTTTATTTATTTTTTTTGAAGTTGCAATTTCAGTTGACTCAAACAAAAGAAGTCACGTTTCTTAATAATAATACATCTTCTTTTTTTTGATGAAGTGGTAAGAATGTTAAAATCTGATGGTGTATGTGAAAACACAAGAGACAAACATCAGCAGGATGTGCAAGAGTTATTTCTGTCTCCTCGATTTTCTGCAGAGAGAGAGAATATTAGAATGAAAAATGTCAGGCTTTTTTCATCAAATAAAGGAAGCCCATCTTCAAGCACACAAATGCTGCAAATGCATGTATACACACACTTTCTGCGAACATCCTTCCATCTGATACCGTCACAAAAGCACACATTTTCATTGCATATCTCTTTTGCATCTGATGCAGGAAAACACTCTCCAAATCCCCTATAGAACTGCAGCCGAAACAATTTACTCATGGGTCTCATGGAAATAAAAGCACTTTCTTAATGCTGTTAGGTAAAAACCAAAAATATTGCATGCTCTTGTAATCAATCATACAATACAACGATTATACTAAAATAACGGGTAGTATACTACAACATATAATTATATCTATATGACATGTATTGCTGAATCAGTGGTGAAAAGTTATGAAAGATGTATATAACTGCATTGTATCCAGGCCTAACAAAAATGCATGCAGCAAAATCACAGCCAATCAGAAAAGCCTATGGATGCTTGACTCCAATGTTGCCAACTTAGGTTGACAATTTCCAGCCCAAAAGCTCTACAAAACCTGGCCACTGCAAGAAAACCTGCCCAAAACATTCACTGCCAAAAGAATGGGATAGATTTATATTGCCATGTTTGATAAGGACAATTTTTATCTCCTTAAAACTAAATAGTGACAAAATAAAATGATAAAAATGAATCAATTTCCCACACAGGAAAACAATAAAAAAGGCAAACAGATCAAAACATGGCAAATACAGAAAAAGAAAATGAACAAATATGACAAAAATGATTTCTACCCAAATGGGTATGTCAAATATTTGAAAACGAAAGTCAAAAAATTAACATACCTTAAAGGGATAGTTCACCCAAAAATGAAAATTTGATATTTATCTGCTTACCCCCAGGGCATCCAAGATGTAGGTGACTTTGTTTCTTCAGTAGAACACAAACGGAGATTTTTAACTCCAGCCGTTGCAGTCTATCAGTCGTATAACGCATGGCAATGGTAACAAAATCTATGAGAGTAAAAAAAACATGCACAGACAAATCCAAATTAAACCCTGCGGCTCGTGACGACACATTGATGTCCTAAGACATGAAACGATCGGTTTGTGCCAGAAACCGAACAGTATTAACAGTACATAATATTTGACCTCTAATACACCACTATGTCCAACTGTCTTTGGGCGTGTGCACGGCATCCGGTGCATGAAGTGTGTACGCGCTCTGGCGTAGTTTACGTTAATGGGTGTGTTGATATCCAGCCGAAGAGCAATCAACCATAACTTCAGGCGAGCAGCGTCGTACCTACAATGACTGTGCACTGTGTAAACAATGAGTGACGTATACGCGCGAGAGATCATTTTACTCTCATAGATTTTGTTACCATTGCCATGCATTATACGACTGATAGACTGCAACGGCTGGAGTTAAAAATCTCCGTTTGTGTTCTACTGAAGAAACAAAGTCACCTACATCTTGGATGCCCTGGGGGTAAGCAGATAAACATCAAATTTTCATTTTTGGGTGAACTATCCCTTTAACCCTCGGGATCAAATATGCATAATTTTCGATATCAACAGCAAAAACAAGCCCAAGTACAGACAAACAAGCCCAAATGATCAGAATAAGCAATGCAATTAGTGAAACAGGCAAACTTTTTGTACTGACAGCCCAAATGTTTTCCACCCACCCAAACCAATTTTGACCCGCACAATTAAATTCAAAACAACCCAATCTGGCAACACTGCTCGACTCCTTTAGCCCCTGCTGGTAGAGGTTGAAAATACACCATTCTGGTGGAACAAACTGCCACTGAGATGAATGTGAATGATAACCAATAGTTTTCTCCAGGCATTACAGACCTCTTTGGACACAACCCTATTGAAAACTCAGAAAACCAGTGCACAAATGCATTCTGTCTCAATACATGCGCATCTCCTTTGAAAGGAGTCTTCTTCGTAATTATTTCACAGCACCACATCAACATCAGGCAATGTCATCATAGCACAGAGAGGGAGAGCAGAAGGAGAGGCGTTGTGATGTACAACAGAAGATCATCACCACCTCCCTGTTAATGATGCTGTCACTGAAGCTTAACATGAGCTGTTCGCAGGCCGTTAACACGCCTGTATCCCTTATTATGAAGGAATGTGGGAAAGGTTGCGTTAAATTAAGCAGGTTGGCGGATCAGCTGAGGAAAATGAAGTGAAACTGCTTGAACCATCGAGCAGGAACACAGCTGGGGATAAAACATGACCTTTATAGAAAGCCCTGCCCCAGATACTGACCAGAAAGAAGATTTCCGCTAAATTTGATCCTTACCATCTTCAGTTAAAGGGATAGTTCACCCAAAAATGACAATTACCCCATGATTTACTCACTCCCAAGACATAGGTGTATATGACTTTCTTCTTTCAGATGAATACATTCAGAGTTATATTAAAAAATGTCCTGGTTCTTCCAAGTTTTAATGGCAGTGAATGGTGGTCGAGATTTTAAAGTTCAAAAAAGTGCATCCATCCATTATAAAAAGTATTCCACACGGCTCCGGGGGGTTAAAGGCCTTCTTTATTAATTCATATACACCTAGGATGGCTTGAGGGTGAGTAAGGGTAATTTTCATTTTTGGGCGAACTATCCCTTTAGGTCTGTTTAAACAAACAATACTCAAACAATGCCATATTTCCATGTCGTTACTGAACACAGCCTGTAAGTACTCACAGTGCAGGGCCATAAAAGTATGCAAACCCTTGACTTTTTGGCAGCAAACATTTCCAGTTATGCAGATCAGACCTGCAAAACAGCAAGAGGGTTTGTTTTCCCTGAAACTGTGAATCCGTCTATTCACACACTGTAATAGCTTCTGTTTTACATTTGAGTATCTACAGGAAAGAGCTACTGTATTGATGCTACAAACTGAAAGAGTGTGAACGGGGTGATTGTCTGGCTTGAAGTGTCTGACCACAGGGGGTTTGAGGTCACCACGGCTAATGGAACTTCGATGTCCATTAATCCGGCTATGGAGCTGTCTGTTAGCTTTGCCAATATCCAAAGACAAGTCAAAGATAAAAAACATCAGTAGAACTACCAGTAATAAATCATCTGATCTGATGCTGCTAACAAAAGGATTAAAGGGATAGTTCACCCGAAAGTGAATATTCTGTCATCATTTACTCACCCTCATGTTGTTCCAAACCCGCATGAGTTTCTTTCTTCTGTTGAACACAAAGGGAGACATTTTGAAGAATTTGGTAACTAAACAGTTGACGGTAGCCATTGCCTTCCATAGTATGGAAAAAATACTATGGGCGTCAATGGCTACCATCAACTGCAGAACAAAAGAAGATATTTTGAAGAATGTTAGCAACCAAACAGTTGATGGTAGCAACTGAATTCCAGAGTATGGAAACCTGTTTTGTTTACCAACATTCTTCAAAATATCTTCTTTTCTGTTTAGCAGAAGAAAGAAACTCGTATAGGTTTGGAACAACTTGAGGGTGAGTAAATGAAGACAAAAAACTGTCCCTGACATATTAAAGTCACAACCGTTGGGTTACAAATGGGTAAAAACAGTACATTCTGTGGAATAAGAAAACAAGTTCGAAGTTCTCTGGGATTTTGCTTTTGGATTTGACATATTCACTGCAGAGTGGAGAAATGGAGAACAACATGTTCTTTTTGAAAGATACGTTTTTGAAAGTGGTCCTGTCTAAATAAAAGAGATTTACAAACTGAATACATGACGCATCTGTGGCATGCATAAAAAGCAATTTGTTGAACAAGTAACAGCAGATGTTCAGTGTTTTATTTCGGCCCAACATCTGCTTCGGTAAGATATTGTCCTGTGTAGACTGTCTGGAGAATCACGCTGAGATTTCCAGAGGCTCCAGCCATGTGACTCAATTTCAAACTCTCTTTCAGAGTATCCAACACCTGTTAACCACTGTTCAGTGCACATGTACAGAATAAGCACATATATGAGGCTCTGAGTAAGTCCTGAACATCTGTAGCTACACTAAACAGCATAATGCAGATATGCAAATCACCAGAATTATTATGCCTTATACAGTGGCTCTGCTAAATTGTAATTGGTTGACACACATTCCAAGGGTGTTGATGCATTTCTTTAACTTCCTGGCTATGAAGTAGTTCCAGGTTTGTTGACTGCATTACAGTTTCATAACACTTTGCTACATCGTTGTCGGAATTGTTTCAAAAGCTTTCTCAATTTGAGTGCTTGTACTATGCATTATGTAGAGCATACTTATTCTACAAGTACAGGGGTTGGACAAAATTATGTAAACACCTGGGAAACAGACAGTATTTCTTTATTAAGGTGTTTTACCACCATTTGCCTCTAATACATCTTCCAACCTTCTTAGAACAGATTCATACTACTACTGAATAGTCTACAGTTGAATTTAGTCAGATCATCCGCCAATTTCTTCCGTGAGATGTTGGACTAGGGAATCTGCTTCTCACTCTTCTCTCCAAAACTGCCAACAGCGGTTTGATAATATGCAATAAAGTGATTTGTCTGGGCAGGGCAGATGTTGAGGTTCATCTTGATGCTCCATCTGTCCAGGCTTTATGAACATAACACTATCTTTTCGCATTAATATTTGATGTCTGTTTTTGTGTAAATGTTATGATCAAATGAAATTCATTAGCTTCGTTATTACTTTCATTGTAGGGTAATACATTTAAAAAAATTTGTGGTAACATCATCCCCAGCACTTCATTTCTCAGTGAAAATAGTTGAAAGAGAACTATTCCAAACTCTTCAATTCCCGAGATCAATATTAGCCAAAAATCTGGATTAAACACACACTTGACAATCCACCTTGGTACATCTGATACACTGTTTTTAACAATATGATTTGACAGGCATTCATTCGGGAAGGATGGTATGTAAATTGGAACAGCAAAACTTCAAAGAGCATTTCATGCACGGGCTGTTTAAAAGCACTAAATCTGCATTTTCAGGAAGTGGTTCCACTCAAAAGAACATTTTAGGGACTAAATCCTAAAATATGGCTTTGGGAGGTTGGCGTGTGGTAACCGCAGTTTAAGCGGAATAATTTACTCTATATTGTTGAATTATTGAAAACTTAATGCACACCTTGGGTGTAACAGCTTCTTTTCCTCTCATTGTGGTTGCATTACCACCTCGGGTTTCAATAATTAAACAGCCCGTCTTCAATTATTCCTTACTAACACTTTTAGTTTAACATTGCTATAATATTTCAATTCTAGCTTCAATCTGCAAAAGCCGGCAGAACCGAATATTACATCGCAGATGACATATTCATGGTCGGTTTAGGCCATGCTGTTACTATCTCACAGTTATTATTGTCAGAGTTCATAGCATAAACCGTGTCTCTGTTTTGTGTCTACTATCTTTATCACATGCCTTAAGAAATATGAAATAGAGCAGAAACCACCTTTTATGTTTCAGATAAATAATTCAAATAATAATTTTCCTTCTCTACCATTAAAATATAATAAATCTTTCAGCTGGAGAAGGTGTTAGGCCTCTCATAAGAGAGTCCCACGCAGAAGTGTGTAGTCTAATTGACTGTATGAAACCACCTCACCTCTGCGCTATAACTCAAGATTACAGCTATCAATAACCGCCATTTATCGCAGGAACACATAGTAAATCAAATGCAGATGGAGGGAAATGATATCCGTGATCGTGTGCGTCTCCCCGAGGGCCTGTACGGTTCACTGAACGCAGAGTGGACAAAGCCGGCGACATTACTGCTTTTGCCGCTGCTGCATTATTCATGTGAAATGGTGATATTTCACGCTCGAATTATGAGAGCACGTATTGAGCAAACCGCATGTGTGCGGGGAACATTATATTCCTAGTATGACACGGGGTCGCTCAGCCGGTGGGATGCATTTAGGGCTAATGTCACACAGATCCTCGGGCTGAACAACAGCAAATGAACCAATTTGCCTGCGAGAACAGAACGCATAGCGCAGGTGGGTGTATGGAAACGCACCTGTAGTGCCTGTCGTGTCCCTCTGGAAGCAGATGCTGCCACACACAAACACACAGCAGCAGACATATTGAAAAATGTATTTCTGATAATACTGGAAGGAGCCATGTGATTGAAATAAAAACTTTTGGGTGCCTTTTTTGGGTGGCGCTATGTGAAATCTGACATAAGTCTAAAAATAAATTGGAATACGTAAGTGCTCAACACTCTTAAAAATAAAGGCTCTTTATGGACATTTTCAAAAAGAATATTTAGCATCCATGGAAACTTTCCATTCCATAAAAGTTTATAATGAAAAAAGGTCCTTTAGACTATTAAAATGACCTTCACACTAGGAAAAAAAGGTTCTTTCAAGTGCTGTTCTCTTAAAAGGTTATTTTTGGAACCCAAAACAGTTCTTCTGTGACATCACTGTGAAAACACCCTTTTGGAATCTTTATTTTTTAGAAGTGAAGGATATACTGTAGTGGCGGTAAGCTGTCTACTAAATCTTTATGGACATTAATGGTTTCAAAAATAATATTTAACATCCATGGAAACTTTCCATTCCATAAAAGGTTATAATGAAAAAAGGTCCTTTAGATTATTAAAATGTTCTTCACACTAGGAAAAAAAGGTTCTTTCAAGTGCTGTTCTCTTAAAAGGTTCTTTTTGGAACCCAAAACAGTTCTTCTGTAGCATCACTGTGAAAACACCCTTTTGGAATCTTTATTTTTTAGAAGTGAAGGATATACTGTAGTGGCGGTAAGCTGTCTACTAAATGCAACTTCCAAAAGACAAATACATTTTTTGACATACAATAGGATAACTATAGGTCCAAAATATTAGTGCCTCAAAGTCACTGCCTTTTGAAGGCAAAATATGATACTTAGCCTATGTGATTCGTGCAGAACCAATACGTTTTTGTGTGTGGGTGGTTGGGGGAATACATCCAAAATTGTATAAAATAATAATTTATCATTAATTTGACATCCCAAGAGTTATAGCATTTAATGATATGGATAGATAGATAGATAGATAGATACTAGGGCAAATTAGCGCAAGACCACAATCCCGTAAAAGCACCGATGGGAGTGGGAATTTTTGCAGATGATCTATTGACAATGTGCAAATAAACCCCCCCCAAAAAAAACTGATGCAGCCAGATCATTTCCATAATGACCAACACAATATAAAAGCAGCACAATTGAGCAACAATCGCAGCCGCATCAAGCGCAAAATGTCTTTAAGACCTTTTTGGGGGGCGTTAAATAATGGTGCGCAAACAGGTAAACCGACATGAGTAAATCACCTTGCGAGATTCATTTAAATACTCTCCTCTTATAAATTTTGTGTCTGAAAGTGAAACTCACACAAACGCATAGGCATAAAAAAATCAATGTCTCCACACCTTTTCATTGCTAATTTTTCACTTTGTGTCTTTAAAAAGTAGTTTTTTTTTCATCAGAATATCTAGTTTTTGAGGGTTGTTGCTGTTTTCCATATAAAAATGGAGGCTTTCATTGGCAGTCGTGTTCATGTGCAATTTTGCTTGGTTCAATATATAAATTTATTTAAAATAGGGTTTTAACATGGTGCCATGCATAGTATAAAATTACACCACTAGACTATTAAGACTGTCATGCAAACTGTCACTGACACCCCTGTACATATCTATCAAACATTTTATAGCATGAACTACAAAACGCTGTCAAACGCGGTTATTTTTAAAATGACTTTTTTTTTTAGGAAAAAAAAACTTTTTCTACGCGGTTAGGCCGTTCGTCCACACGCAAACGCAGCACCAGGTCACTGAAACCGAACATTTTTGAAAACGCCTGCCAGGGTGAAGATTTTCAAAAACTCTGGTTGCAGTGTTATCGTGTAGACAGTCAAACCGGAGTTTTTGGCTTGTGACATCGGAGCCTGCGCTGTTATCTTCGCCTACTGGAGACTTTTTCAGGCTTCTGATTGGCCAACATGGCTTTACGGTTGAGATTATATCGCCACCTGTTGGTTTGGCATGCTCTTGACAGTGCTTCACAGCATGTGTTTGCGTTTTCATGTGGACGGAGATTTTTTTTTAAAACGGAAGAAGGAAAAACTC